>NW_022196899.1:5858055-5864107 GCF_008632895.1 Mastomys coucha
TCTCTGCTCTATAGGAGCATGCTTGACTCCATTTTGGGACTTAGTTAAGAATTTTTATTCTACACTATGAATATTATTCTAATGAACAAAGCTAGTATGTTTCTCTGTAGTACTCCTTCATTTAGTTTTACATGGAGTTAATCTTCCCATGTATGGTTGGCATGCCCTGCCCTCTACCCCTGAACTCTCCAGGCCAGAAGCTGGACTGCCCTTGGGCTCTTCCCTATATGATACAGCCATTTACCTGTCCCTTTCTTTCTTTCAAGATTTATTTATTTATTTATTTAATGTATGTGAGTGCACTGTTGCTCCCTTCAGGCATACCAGAAGAGGGCATCAGATCCCATTACAGATGGTTGTGAGCTACCGTGGGGTTGCTGGGAACTGAACTCAGGGCCTCTGGGAGAGAAGTCAAGCGCTCTTAATGTCTGAGCCAATACTCCAGCCCGACCTGTCCCTTTCGTATCCTGGCCCTCTTGGCTGCTGCGTCTGGTGACCCTCCCCCCCTCTGCTTCTCACATGGCTCACGTCATATCAACTCTGGACTCTCCCAGATGTCCCTAGTCATTTCCTATTACATTTTTCACTCCTGAAGTAAATTTTAACCTAGGTTGTCAATTTACATTTCTAGCTAATATCCCACAACATCAATACAGCCTGCTTTGTGCTTATGATTTCAAGCTAGCATCCTGTTCCTGGGGCCATACTTCCGTCCACCATCCTGGACTCTAGCCCTCTGGAATCATAACCACAAATAAGCTCTTTCTTTTAGAAGTTGCCTTGATTGCAATGTTTAGTTGATTGCAATGAAATAGTAATACTTAACTACTACAAGCAGCTAAAACAATTTGCTATGAAATGGACTTACTACCCCTCAAGATCTTACCTTATTAATACAGAATAATATTTCCAGAGAAGGGGCTCAGCAAGGCTTGGGTACTGTTTTATTTATTTATTTTTGAGAGAGGCTATATATGTAGCTCAATTGATAGAATGCTTGTCTTACATATACACAGCCCTTGGTTCAATCAAGAGTACCATATAAAACCGGGACTAGGAGGCCCAAGCCTAGGACCCAGCACTCAGAAAGTGAAGGCAAAAGATCACAGATTTAAGATCATTTTTCATGACATAGGTTGACTCCATAGGTCACTTGGGTCAAGTGAATTCTTGTTACTTTAAGACATAAGTTTTTACTGCAAACAAAGTTTATAAAATTGTGAATTCCCAGGAAACTGCAAGGACTTACAGATAAGAACCAAGCAAAACCATCCTCACATTGAGACTTCAAGTATGGTTTGTTACCTTTTAATATTTTTTCCTTTTATTGAAAATAGATTTTTTATTCACATAATATATCCTGACTACAGTTTCCACCTCCCCTCCTATCCAGATCCAGACTGTCTGTCTCTCATTAGAAAATAAATAGCCTTTTAAAAGGAGAATAAGATAATAAAATATAATACAATTAAATAAACAAAATTGAGCACACCAGAATTATACATAAAGAGAAAGAGCCCAGGAGGAGCCACAAGAAACAGAGACCCATTCATTAGCCTACTTAGGAATCCTACAAAACCCACTAAACTGGATACATACATACATATATATATATACATATATATATATGTAGGTGTGTGTATATATGTGTATATATATTTATGTCTGTATGTATATATGTGTGTTTATATGTCTGTATGTATATATGTGTGTATATATCTATATATGTGTGTATATGTGTATATATACATGTATGTCTGTATGTACATATGTGTGTATACGTATACATACACACACATACACACACACACACATATACATAGACATACACACACATACACATACATACACATACACACATATACACACATACACATACACACACATACACACACATACACATATACACACATACACACACATACGCACACACAAACACACATACACATACATACACACACATACACATAGACACACACATACACACGCATACACATACGCACACACATACACACACATACGCACATACATACATACACATACACACACAGACACACACATACACATACACACACATACACACACATACACATACACGCATACACACAAACACATACACACACACATACACATACACAAACATATACATACACACACATACACATACACACACATACACACACACACACACACACACACATGTCTGTATGTATATATGCCCTGACATGACACTGTGAGATGAGGAACCCGCAAGGTGCCCTTGAATCCTTTTCTGTTGGAATCTACTGCTGGATATGCGGCCTACCCGTTAAGGGTTTTTGCTTTCTCCAGTGAGAACCACTCGGAGGAAACTAAACTTTCATTTGCAAGTGGTTCTCAGCTGGAGATGGCTTCTGGGTTAGCGGCAGGGTGTGCATCTATTTCTCCTTTCAGCTCTAGGGCCCCACCTCCCACAGACCCGTGCCAGCAATACCCCCACCTCCCACAGACCCGTGCCAGCCCTGGTTGTCGCTGCCTCCTGATGCTCATTTAAAAGGCCTGTGTTCTTAGTGTTCTCCACCACCTGTGGCTCTTATACGGTTTTCTCTTCCTGGGGCTGGGGGTGGGGTATGGAGGTTGAGGGGGGTGAGGGGGTGCGGGGGGAGCCCTAAGTCCTGAGGGGAGAGATTTAATGGAAATTTCCAGATAGGTTTCTCACTAAGTGCTAAATATCTGGCTGTGGGTCTCTGTATTTATACACATATACTGCAGGAGGACGCTTCTCTGATGATGGTCAAGCATGGCACTGACCTTGAGTATAGAAGACTGTCTTTAGGAGTCATTTTATTGCTATATTTTTGTTTGTTTATCTATCTATCTATCTATCTATCTATCTATCTATCTATGTATCGATCGATCAATCGATCTATCAATCTATCTATCGATCGATCTATCTATCTAATCTTATTTTTTAGAGCCAGCAGTATTTGGTTTTGCCCTAGGTCCCTAGTCTCATGTTTTTCATGACCCAAGCAGTACAGGGCATGGGTTCCATCTCATGGCGCGGGCCTTAAAGCAAACCAGATACTAGCTGGTTACTTCCGGACATTTTGCGTTCTATGGCCTAGCATACATAGCTTGCAGGCATAGCTACCCGCCATTGTAGATCAAAGGGTTTGTGGCTGAGCTGGTGTTTCAGCTTCTCCTTTGACTGCAGATTTGAAATATCTTTGAAAGGGATGCCGTCTCTACCACAGGCAACCTGCACAGCCACGGTAGCTAACTGAACTGCAGCTATTGACTCTTAGCTTAGGAGATGTCTGCCAGACTCCAGGGTGAGGGGCTTCTCTCCTTGTTCCTTTAACTTCCCTGTCCCTTTGTCCTGCCTCTCTCTGCCTCACTGACTCCCCTTCTCTACTGTCTGACTGCCTGCCGGTTGAGTTCACATGGTAGCTTGCCATGCAGCCCGCTTGACTGCGCAGTGTCTAGCATTTTCCTTATATCCAATGGGATCAAGAGTGGGGTGGGAGGGGCTACATGGCATCCTACGGTTTTGAACTTCTCTGCACTTCTTGAAGTAAGTTCTGCAAACAACAGTGGCTCTAGTAACTTGCGGTTTGAGGAGGTTGTCTTCTCTGCTTTCTCTGGCGAGCCAGCCTCTTTTCAGACAGACTTACGTTCTGGGCTTATATGGCTGTGGAGTTCATTCTTGCTTTTCCTTCATTAATGCCCAGGGCCTTGCTGTTCACTGAAAACAATGTGCTTCAGGTTGTGCCTTCTCTGGTCCGCGAGATGACCTGAATAAATCCCACTCATCATCTCACCTGCGAATTAATTACTGAAAACAATGAATGACAAGACATTAAGAATAATAGCACAATAATACCAAATGCCAGGGGATTCGCGTCACTCCAAAGTCCAAGTCTTCAGATTCCAGTAACATTTTATCTTACAGGCGTGAAATGTAGCCAGTCAGTCGTGAGTTTAGTTTTCAAACTTTTTCAGGAGAAGGAGAACCATCAGTTCTCTCACGGATTGATAGATTTGTTCTGTATCAGAAAGCAAATTGCAACTGTTCTACTCTACTTGGCTGAGAGAGGATTTTAGGCTCCAGGGCAAGCTACCCAAAGCCACCCGTAGGTAACTGGGACCACAGAAAACGGGGTGGGTCACTTTTTTAAAAAGATAGCCGAAAGTTCACTCCATGCTGAATAGTTTGAGTAAGTAGCGAACTCCACTGGAATATGACTTATATTTTCAAAGATCTGGGGGGTCTCTTTATTTAACCCTGGGTTCTCCTACTGGCCCACATTTGTGAACTTTTACTTTCGTATATGCTTTCCCCTGAATAATGACAGTCACAGAGCCTTGGATGGGAACAGCACAGAGATAAGAAACAGCTGCTTCCCTGACAAAGAACAAGGCATCCGGACCCATGTAAGATCATCTGCAGGCAGTGGTACCTTCTCTAACAACAGGGAGTTAATTTCACGCTGGGACCCCTTGCTGCCCTTGATGTTAACAGCCTTTTGCTGCATTTCACATTGCTGGTTTTAACTTCAGAAGACTTCGGTGCAGTGGCTTGCAGCTAGCCACCCATTGGGATCTCCTGAGGGAGTTTAGAGAGCGGGTGTTAAAAACTAAGTGGGAGGTCATTATGCTCGGATGAGCTCCAGGGCTCTGGGTTCCTACCTGGCAAACCAAAAGGAACTCAGGGTACAAGACAACCGGAAGCTTAAAGCTGATTCCAACCCACCCACACCCTGGAGCGCAGCTTAGTGACGGTGACAGAGCGGTTACTCAGCCAGCACACGGAAGTTCCTGGAAAACCTTAGCAGTGCAAAGACAAACAAAAGGCCCAGCAGCATTACCTTCCACCTAGAGACTTTCCACCTCAATCCATCAAATATTTTCTTCGTTTCGCTTCTGGAAACAAAGTTTTCCACATTTCCCTCTCAGCAGAGCCTGAACTGCCTGTGGGGTGGCCCAGCCTGGCTCACGAACTGAAACTTGCTAAATAAACTGTTTAAACGGTTGATATGCCTGTGCTTGCCTTTTAATAGCTGCAAGGGCTAGATCTTAGTCTTCACCCATGGCAAAAAAAAAAAAAAATTCTGTAATATATATATATATTTTTACAATTTACTTTTACCTATGTGTAGTGTCTGTGCGAGTTTATTCAATGCACATTCAGGCGCTGCGGAGTTAGTATGGTCATCTGTGAGCTGACTGAGGAACGTGCTATGCTAGAAGCTGAACTCCAGTCCTCTGGGAGGAGCAGCAGGTGTTTTTAACCAGCGAGCCATCTCTCCAAGCATCCTGATGGATATAATCCTGGAACTCACATGTTCAGCAACTCCCCGACGATTCTTAAAGGTGCAGCCATGCTCAGAGACATGCTGCATGGATTAGGAGGCAGCCTAAGAACTAAGCTGAAGTGGCTTGGTCAAATACAGAGTGAATCTCTAGTCAGAACCGGAAGTAGCGTCGGCCACAGCAAACCGAACTCTTATGACAATCTAAGGAGCTCGAGAGACAGCTCGGTAGTTAAGACAGCATCTGTATGGCTGTTCACAAGCATCGGGGACTCCTGTTACAGAGAAACGTACTGTCATGTGACCTCTGGGGACACCAGGGATCATGTGGTGTACATACACACAGGCAGGCAAAACACCCATAAACACAAAAATGAATAAAGTTTTTTGTTTTTTAACTTTTATTGCATTATGATGAGAAAAGTTACATGATTTCAATGTATCTGAATTTCTTAACATTTAAAAACATTTTAAATAAATAGCATTAAATCACATTCTTGTTTCCCTTTTGTACCCCGACTCCTCCCAGAGACCCCCACCTTCAATACCTACAATATCTTTTTTTGTCATATTCCTTAAAATTTATAAATATTACAACAATAAAAATGAGTATTATAAAACTTGTTTGATATAAAACAACAATCAAGTTAACAGTCTTATGTAGATGCTTGTCTACAGCAATACTGAAAGTACATGCGTTTTTCTCAATATAAATTTTAAATAACTCCAAACATATTAACTGTATATTTCAAAATAAT
>NW_022196899.1:5864973-5877473 GCF_008632895.1 Mastomys coucha
TGTATATAGATTGTACAATATTGGACCTATTTCTTCAATTACCAAATTAGAGAGACCATTGGATGACAGCCAATACATTTCTAATTCCTCATATTTTTGGATTTCAATCAATTGGGATATATTGGTAATATTAATTTTCATATTAAGATACTAAGAAAAAGTAGTTGTTACTTCCTGTTGTTTTTGTTTAAGAGGTGGAATTAGGTTTGTGTGGATTTGTTGAAGGATTACTTTCTTGCTTCTTCTAGGGTGTAGTCTTGCTCCTTATGTTGATGTTTTCCATCTATTTTCTTTTGTAGGACTGGATTTGTGGAAAGATATTGTGTCAATTTTGTTTTGTCATGGAATATCTTGTTTTCTCCATCTATGGTAATTGAGAGTTTTGCTAGGTATAGTAGCCTGGGCTGGCATTTGTGTTCTTGTAGGGTCTGCATGACATCTGCCTAGGTCTTCTAGCTTTCATAGTCTCTGGTGAGAAGTCTGGTGTAATTCTGATAGGCCTGCCTTTATATGTTACTTGGCCTTTTTCCCTTACTGCTTTTAAAATTCTTTCTTTGTTTAGTGCATTTAGAGTTTTTATTATTATGTGATGGGAGAAATTTCTTTTCTGATCCAGTCTATTTGGAGTTCTGTAGGCTTCTTTCTTTAGATTAGGGAAGTTTTCTTCTATAATTTTGTTGAACATATTTACTGGCCTATCACATTGGGAGTCTTTACTCTCTTCTATACCTATTATCCTTAGGTTTGGTCTCTCATTTTGTCCTGGATTTCCTGAATGTTTTGGGTTAGGAGCTTTTTGCTTTTTGCATTTTCTTTGACTGTTGTGTCAATGTTTTCAATTATGTCTTCTGCTCCTGAGATTCTTTCTTCTGTCTCTTGTATTCTGTTGGTGATGCTTGCATCTATGACTCCTGATTTCTTTCCTAGGTTTTCTATCTCCAGGGTTGTCTCTCTTTCTGAGTTCTTTATTGTTTCTATTTCCATTTTTAGATTCTGGATGGTTTTGCTCATTTCCTTCACTTGTTTGATTGTGTTTTCCTGTAGTTCTTTAAGGGATTTTTGTGTTTCCTCTTTAAGAGTTTCTAGCTGTTTACCTGTGTTCTCCTGTATTTCTTTGAGGGAGTTATTTATGTCCTTCTTAAAGTCCTGTACCATCATCATGAGAAGTGATTTTATATCTGAACCTTGCTTTTCCAGTGTGATGGTGTGTCCAGGACTTGCTATGGTGGGAGAATTGGGTTCTGATGATGCCAAGTAACCTTGGTTTGTGTTGTTTATTTTCTTACGCTTGTCCCCCACCATCTGGTTATCTCTAGTGCTACCTGCCCTTGCTAAATCTGACTGGAGCCTGTCCTTCCTGGGATCCTGGTTGTGTCAGAACTCCTCTGAGTCAAGCTGTCTCTGTGATCCTGTGATTCTGGGATCCTGTGACCCTGGGCTTGTTAGAGCACCTGGGAGTTTAGCACTTCTTCTGGGTGTTGTGGGACTGGCTGCAGAGCCGGTGCCCAAGGTCTGCTCAGGACACCAGCCCAGAGAGATGGGAAGGAACCCAAGCCACTCTGCTGGTGGAGTTCTTGCATGCCTGGTCCCTCTGGTCCCACTTACTCTCAGTGTTGGGACAGATGTTGGGCCCTCCTCACCTCTGTTCCTGAGAATGTCAGAGTGCCTGGGAGTGGAGTTCCTCTGGGTGTGGTGGGATTGACTGCAGAGCTTACGCCCAAGGTCCGCTCAGGACACCAGCCCAGAGAGACCGGAAGGTGGCAAGTATTATTATTACTCATGATCCCTTTGCCTTGCCTCTAGAATACTTAAGTTACAAGACAAAAGGATCATCAGTTGAGACCAGACTAAGCTATCATACAGAATCCTGTCTCAAGATACACAAACCAATAAAATAAGTAAATAAATAAACAATAATAATAAATAAAATAATGACAATAGTAATAGAAGATACTTCTGCAATGTCTTTTTCTAAACACTGGTCTAAGCACCTTACATGTATTAGTTCATTTATTTTTCATGACTCTTTGAAGTGTGTTCTCTAAGGAACTTGGGTCTATGTGTGTATGTGTGTGTGTTGAGGCATATGTTTGGGATCACAGCTAGTAAGGAAGCTTCAACTAACCAGTCTGACTATTCTTCACTCCAATGTTATATTAAAAATACTAGGCAATCAAAATTATATGTTGAGGCAAGCTTTAAGTATTATGGATCCTCAGTGCTGGTCTGATGATGTTTGTGTTAGTTGGAGTTCCATCACAGTAGCAAGCACCTCAGATAAGCCCCCCTCAAAGAGGAAAGTACATGTTTGACTCACCGTTTTAGAGATTTGGGTCCATTGGCTGTTTTGTCCCATTGATGAGGCAGAACGCAGGTAGAGAAGGAGGACCAGAGTGACTTCACCTCATGATGCCTTGGAAGCAAAGAAAGTGAGGAAGGCCCCAGGAGTCCAATACATTCCTCCATGAGACACCGCAATGATCTTAGAGTCTTCCAGTAGGCGCTGCCTACCTCCTGAAGGTTTTGCCACCTCCTAATAGTGCCATGGGCTAAGGACCCAAACTTTAGTGTATGGCCCTTTGGAGGGCAGTTGACATTCGAACCCTAAGTGTTCTCCCCGAATTCACATGAGGCAATCTTAACTCCCAGGCTTAGTAGCTTTAGGAAGTAATCAGCTCCCTTGTACAAGTAGTATCCTCCTTGGATAGACTTGTACCTTGTAAAGGAGGCCCATGGGAGGTCATTCTCCCTTTTCCCCACGCGAGGAAGCAGACAAGTGACCAATCTGTCAGTGGGGAAATGCCCTGCACAGAGAGAAAACTGCAGGACTTACACCCTGAACTCCCCCTCCCCAGAACAGCAAGGGCTGACTTTCTATTGTGACTATGACATGTGACATAGGGCGTCTTGCTACAGTACCTGAAATGGGTTCAGATAATAGGTTTTCCCCACTCCATTCTCTCTGGCTGTTGAGAAATTTTTTATCTTTTATTTAGCAACATTTACAACCTGCTGAAGCGATTATTTTCTCTTCCTCATTAGTAACATAATACTTTTCCTGTTATGAAATTTAAAAAGTACCTGGAGCTTTTGTACAATAGTGTAATTATATTTATTGACGGATACATTTTATGGCAAGTCATAAACCTCTAAAAATAGAGGTGCAGTTCTAAACCTTCTTTTTGATGGGTTGGCCTGGCAGGAGACAAGAATGAAAGAAAGGCTCATGAGGCCCACCAGAAGCATGTCATGAAGACCTGGCAGGGGAGGAAGTCTTGCACAGTGTACCTTCTCTGTAAATAATTTTAAATATACAAGAAAGTTGGGAGAAGTATATCAATTTGTAGAGAACAAACATGAGAAACAAAGTAATTCATAGAACACAAGCAGGTTTTCATTCAGATCATGTTACTGCTCGAGTTTACCCCACTTGCTTTGCCACTATTGGTGTGGGTGTGTGCACATGCAAACACACTCATATGCTTCTCCACAACATTGACACTAAATCACACCCATACTCCAGAAGGCCCACTACCCTGAATGTCATTGATTTTTCCAAGAATAGAGGTAATCTTTCCCTTGATCCGAATTCACTGTAATCTAATCCCTGTGGTGTACTCTAATTCACAGAATGACCTCAGGCTCTCCTTTGTAGCATTTACTGTCTCTCCTATAAGACACACTCAGGATCGTTCACTACAGCCAGTTACCATGTATTTTCAGTGGAATGTAATTTGGAAGACTCTCACAACCTCTCTATCTTTTATGACATTGACATTTTGAGAAAAACTCAGTCAACACCTGCCTTCATTTTTTTAAATACAAAATTCCTCATTTTGAATTTCCTTGTTGTTTGCTCGTTATGTAGATCTCATATAGATCTCCAAGTACAATGTTCAGTATCAGGGCACATGTTGCTTGTCTGCCCTTCATTGGTGGGGTTAATTTTGACAACCCCGTCAAGTGGCTGTTCTATTTTGAAATCTCATGTGTGTACTTTTTTTTTTTTTTGCCTCTTGTGCGAGAACACCTTAAGACTGTGATGTCATCAGTGCCTGGAGAGGATTTGGAATCAATGGGGTGCTGAATGAGTCCACAGGGACATTTCCAGAGACATTCAATTGAGGGAAAAAAACCGATCTGCATGTAGGTGGCATCGTCCCATGGCTTGAGGTTCCAGACTGGCTGTAAAGGAGAGAACTCACTGGGCACAAGCATCCATCTCTCTCTGTTTCCTGGCAGCAGATGCAGTGTGATCAGCTGTGTCATGGTCCTATCTCCCCCATCATCCCACCCCTCCATAAAGAGCTCTATCCTGGACCGGTGAACTGAAATTAACCCTTCCTTCAGTTGCTTCTGTCAGGTGGATCTTCACAGCAAGGAGAAAATAACCAGGGCAATCCAGACTTAGGATGCTTCTAGTCATCTTCTTCTAGCTTTATTGTGTATTGGTAATTCTTACTGGAGCCCATGTTTGCTGTGGTAGTTGAAAAATGGCACCTGTTCTCCATAACTCCTTTCACATTTACCAGCTACATAGAATACCAGTACATGTATCCTATGCCCCTTCTCTGTGCCATCTATCTATCATCTGGCTACAATATCAGAGTCTTGGGTTACTCTTTTTCCCAATGATTTACCAAATTCATAAGTTGTCATTAATTTATGATAACTTATGAATTTGTGATTTCTTAATGGTTTTAAATGTGTGTTTTATCAAGTATTTTATACCCAAGTGGTTCCAAGTTTAACCAACGCAAGTTTCTTTAGGTTCAGGCAGCACACCTCTCTCATGTCTTTGAGTACTTCTTATTTTTGTATATAAAAATATTTAAATCTTTTAAATATTCTGGCCTGGTGTGTAATCATCCATCTCTCCAGAGGACTCTGGTTTTTTTTTTGGTGAGAAACGGCTTTAGAGACTAAGCCCCTGGTGCTACGTGTGCTTATAGCCCTGAGGTATCTCTTCTTATGAGCTCTTTTGGGAGACAAAACTAAGAGTCCTCAGCATGTGTATGTATACTCAAACACACATTAGGTACATATATGGATCGCATACATACACATGTAGTTATGCATGTACAGTTGTATCTACTTATGAACATACACAGAGCTTAAAAACTGTATTAGTCAGACTTCGTCACTGTGGCAAAACACCTGATATGAACAAGGTGGGAGAGGTTTTATTTTGACTGGGAGTTTCAGAAGCCAACGTTCAAAATGCTTAGTTAGTCGCCTTGGTTCTGGGCCTGGGTGCCACAGGACATCATCACAGCTGGACTCTATGACAGAGGCAACCCAAACTCATGGAAGACAGGAAGTGGAAGAAGAGGAAGGATGCTAGGGGTGACCTTTAAAGGCGTGCCTCAGTGACCTGCTTCCTCCGTCTAGAGCCCACCTGCTAAAGATTTGACCATCTCCCAAAATAGCACCACCAGCTAGAGGGTAAGACTTGAGCACCTGAGACTGTAAGGGACATCTCATGCTCACACGGAGATAGAACCTTGGATTTAAACTGACTCCATTGCAATTCTTCGTGGTCTTTTTCCCTGCACTCACTCATTCTGAATATTGTGTACATTTTCTTCCACTGTGAACATCGATTGCCATAAACAATCACACCATTATCAATTACTCAAATCATGTACTGCAGCTTCATTCTTACTTAAGCACAGTGACTCCTCTTTCTTTCTTATCAAGAATTATTGGGGGAGCTGGAGAGATGGCTCAGTGGTTAAGAGTGCCGACTGCTCTTCCAAAGGTCATGCGTTCAAATCCCAGCAACCACATGATGGCCCACAACCATCCATAAAGAGATCTGATGCCCTCTTCTGGGGTGTCTGAAGACAGCTACACTGTACTTACATATAATGAATAAATCTTTAAAAAAAAAAAAAAGAAAATAATTACTGGATTCAGTATTCTATGACTGTTATGTATCTAACACAAAACCGGCCTTATGTTCAAAGCCTTGTACAAGAATGTAGCAGCTTTATTCATCATTTTCAAACACTGCTTATAACCCTATTTTCTCAGAAGACCGGTGTGAAGCTATAATGATGCAGTTATACAATGGAATAATGCTCAGAGATAAAAAGAAACAGATTATCACTACATACAATAACCTGCATAAACCTGGAAACCATCATGCTAGGGTTTAAAAGGCAAAGAGAAATGAATCCAAGAGGTCTGGTGCTATTTAAGCAAAGCTAGTCTAGGGCCAAATCAGAACCATCCTTGCTTCTGGTGGGTTGACATCACCTGGGGAAGGAGATGAGGAAGACTTCTAAGATGGAGGAACTGTGTTTGCCTCAGTTGGGATGGGCACACACATAGTAACATGCACTTGTCAAACACGCTCGGTGGCTATAACAACTGTGCATATTATTGTTTGTGCATTACAAAACTTTGGCCAAATGGAATGAAGGCTGCTCCTGTTGGCTGAAACAAGGAACTCCCCCCCCCCACCCCAATTTAGAGCAGCTCATCTTCTTGCTTTGTTTGCTTGATGATTTCCAGGCCCCCGGAGACATTTATCACTTCACAGAACAAAGCTCTCACCTTGTTTTAGTATTTGACTACTTCTTTTTATCATTATTTAAAACAGAATGAGCACAGCTTAGGCTGTCATTTTGCAACAGTGATTTTTATGGGATGTCTTTCGTCTAGTCAATACAGAGGGATTCACATGGTAAAGACATGCATGAAACTGGAAAATGTCTAAATTCATATTTTAGATTAATCCTCATTTAAACCTTTACTATAGAACACATTATGACAAGTGCAGGAGAAGCCAGACAAACCAGCTGCAGTGGATTCAGGACTTGCTGAATGATTTCCAGTCTTAGATTAGCAAACACCATTTGGATGATCCAACCTTTTTTTTTTTCTCAGACCTTCTCATAAATTCTGGTGCAGACCACGCCCTTCATTATACATTCCTTAAAAGAAGAGATTGGCTATTTAAAATGCAAGTCAGAGAACAGGACATTTGGAACAATGTGGCAGTTTACAATGAACCCACAAGATTAAATTTAGGAAGGAATGAAATACCTAGATGCCAGCTTTCTAGTAGTTCATGACATAGAAACTCAAGAAAAAACTTTAAAGTTGATCTGTTTTGTTATACATGATCAAGCAGCAATTTTTATGCACAATTTAGATACATCTAAGTCCAATAAAAATTGTAGCAGCTCTAATGCTTAATGATGATCGTCAGCTTTGTGAGAGTTAGAATCATCTATCACAAAGACAAGTCAAACCTCTGGACATGTCTGTGAGGGACAGTCCACATCAGGTTTACTGAGGTGGGGAGACCTGAAGACCTGACACGTGCTAAAGTAGAGATGTGCCAGGCCAGGGACTGTGGCGTTAGACTGAGGCAGAGGCCATAGACTGTGTACTAATGTCCATTTTCCTTGCTTCCTGATGGGCACCAGCAGTTGCCTGCCTCAAGCATCCGCTTTCATGGCTTCCCAGCCATGACGGACAGAGTCTCCTCTAACTACAGATCAAAATGAGTTCTTCTCACTGAAGATGCTTTTTAGCTGGTTTTTGGTCACAAGGAGAATAGTGACTAATACAGAATGGCTTTCACATTTGCCTTAGCCATAGAGCAGCCAAATAAACTCCCTGAGAGATTGGGCTCGGTTGATCTATAAATGGGGACCTCATGTTGGAACTGACTCCTGTACATCTATTTTGCAGCAAGAGCTAAAACCCAGTGCACATTAAAAGAAATTCTCAAACCACTAGAGAACTGTATGTATATTCAGCGTGTGTGTTAGTTAGTGAGCACAGACCCGCAGTTTTAAAATTCCCTTAGAGTCCATCTGGTTGGAGTCCTTCGCCTCGTTCTGATCTGCTACCTAAAAGAGGTCTCCAGAGCTGAGGGCTTAGACTGCAGTTTTTGGTATAGTTTAGGGTAAGTTCCTATGGACTCCTGAAAACAAAATGCTCTTACTACAATACTCTATAATTGAGCACACCAGGGTTATATTTTACTTTTGAAGTATAAGCTTACTTTTTTGGCTGTAGGTTTAAACAAGTGACGTTCATCCATATTTTCGTTAACTTTATTGTTTGGATACTATCACTTAAAATCTTGACCTAACACGTGCAGGACTCAAACATGAATTTTTTTTTTAAAATGGTTTTTCACTCAAGCACTAACTCTTGACTTTATTCTTGCTGCTGTTGTCTCTTTGTATTCTAAAGAACAAGGGACATTTTGGAGCACGCACAATCGATGCATGCACACAGCATTATTTCTGCCTTGGGAGTTGGGAATGTTCTTACCACTACCATTTTCCCATCCAGCAACTTTCTCTTTATTGTTGTCTCTTTACCGTCCCACTTCTGCACTTGCTTCAAGGAGCCTCTCTCCAGCGTCACAATGGTCTACAAAGATAAATTTATGTGCTTGGCTTACCTCGGTTTCCGTGACAGATGTCTCAACAAGTCACATTCCTTCCCCAAGTCCCTAACTCCCAGAAGGCATACGCTTGTCTCTCAATAGTCCCACTGGACCAACTTTCAGGAAAAAAAAAAACATTACAGATTACCTTGGTTTTTCTGTTGTCAGCTGTGGTTTCGTCAAACTCCTGGCCCAACTTGAAGGAGATCTCTGTATTTTTAAAGGCACTCTCAGTTCTAATGGTGATATAATCCCCCTTCTTACTGATGACCACACTGGGCTTGGCCAAGTTTCCCAGTTTTCTGTTGGCTAACCCCACACCTGAAAAGCAAGGCGATGTCAGATTGTGTTGGGTAAGGAGGCATATCTGGGGGACCGATGTCATGTCCATAGGCTTAAGGTTCTTTATTCAGTGAGTAGATGGTGGGGCTTCCTCCCAAGGTTCAACAATGAGAGAAAATGCATGTTGGTGACACAAGCATTTTAGGGTACTGTTATAACAATGATGCCGACAGAGTTTACAGCATAAAACTACACAGCTACAAAAGTTTAGTTTGTGCACTCTGTCATGCCCAGTGGTAGCCTCAACATAAAATAAGTTGTTTCAGATTTGTATGAAGCATTGGAGACATTTGACATTATAGCTGCGAGTTCAGCCCGACTATCTCCCCTCCACACATGCCTTTCTATAACACTTTGTCAATAAGAAGCTATGGATATACAGAACACTGCCCCCCCCCAACATCCTTGGTGGAATCACATTTTTGACATTTTGTAGTTCCATAATATGCCTGGTGAGAAGAATAAAACAGGACAATCTGTCCACCACACTCTTCTTTCTTTACTTCCTGCTCAACACTAGGATGGGCAGGTGTTGGTGGGATGGAGTCTGAACTCACAGCAGCCAACCGGTTTTTTTGATCTCAACAACTTCCACAGGTTTCAAGCATCCTCATCTAGGAAATGTGTCATCTGTCAAGCTTCACACACTTAAATGATTATTTAATTACAGACAAACCCAAAACAGAGACAAAAATTTTTAGTTTGGATAAAGGTTAAAATTTTAAATTGTGGTTTTCTATTATTCAACTCAATCTTGTGACCACATTAATTTCTATTAAACAAGCTTTCAGAAAATGCCAGCCTATGGATTGACTCAAACTCTAATAGTTTTCCCCAGCAACAAACTTGTGAAACTACCTTCAAGTTCCATGCATTTAAGTAGCTTCATTTAAGTTCTAACAATTTATTGCCAATGAAGTGGAAGTAAATTTTATGAATGATTGCACTCAGCCCACACAACATTCCCCAGACTCCTGGGCGGGGGGGGGGGGAACATTGGAAGAAAACCCTGTGCATCTGTCTTTAAAGGGACATTTATCATGAAAATTTTCTCACCTAGAGCTTTCATGTAGTCATCAAAGTGCTCGCTGGAGACAAGTTTCCAGGTCCCTAGGAATTTGTTGCTCATTGTGATGGATGAGAGAGTTCAGTAGGATTCCTGGTGGGATGCAGCAGATGCGTGTGAGATGCCGAGACCTTGCACAGTTCTTTTCAAAGAAACCCAAAGCATGTGACTCACCCTGAGACCCAATGAGGAAAGGCAGTGACTGGGCTGAGTGATGAATGGCTCTTAAGTCATAAGCTGCCTATCCATGGGTGAAAGAAACCACTACACAATGTCCCTGTGTTTCTAAAACCATGAAAATAATTGAAAGTATTGTTTGAACTTTTAAGATATTTTTTGGTTCATCTTACATAGATAGGCGTGCTTAAGCCCTTCTATGTATGATTTTGTGTGTGTGTGTGTGCACATGCACACATGTGTATATTTGTGTAGGCATCTTACTGACCTTTAATTCTGATTCAGCACAATTAAGAGTTCTTGTTTCATATTATTTTTATTGATTATTTGGGAATTTCATATAATACAACCCTAATCACACTCACTTCCAGTCCTCTCAGGCCTGCTCCCCAACCTTATGACTAGCACCCTCAGGAAGAAGGAGGAGGAGGAAAGGAAGAGGAGGAGGAGGAGGAGGGGGAGGGAGAGGAGGAAGAGGAGGAGGAGGAAGAGGAGGAGGAAAGGAAGAGGGGGAGGAGGAGGAGGGGGAGGGGGAGGAGGAAGAGGAGGAGGAAGAGGAAGAAGAAGAAGAAGAAGAAGAAGAAGAAGAAGAAGAAGAAGAAGAAGAAGAAGAAGAAGAAGAAGAAGAAGCAAGTCCAGCTTGCATTGTCCATATACTCACTAGAGCATCTTTATGAAAAGTTTTAAGAGTTCTCTTCAGTGGTTTTCTATTGAGGTTATTACTTTTTTGGGTGGTGGTGTGGGATGGGGTAAGGGTTGTCACAGAATTCTTAAAAGGGGGGACAGTCTATGAGTATTGTAATAAGAGTCTCAGATATGCTGTGGGAGGGAAATGGAAGGCCACAGCTTGAGGACACATTGAGAGGTGAGGGAGGCTTGGCATAGTTTACATATTCCAGGCAGGCAGAGTAGGCAGACAAGAAAGTCAGTCTGTTACTGCAGAGCACAGACGTTGTATTCACGCGTCAGGATGAGGAGCAGCACTGTAGCTCTTTGACTGTGCTTCAGAGTTCATCTCTTTTTAAAAGCATTCCTGAAGATAATACTTCTTAGTTCCTATGACAACCTTGAACTTAACATTTTAAAAAGTCCACAGACTTATACAGAGATTATTTCCTACAAAATAATCCTAATGAATTCTGAGAGCTCAGTGTAGGATAGTCCCATGTGATATGCTTAGTTCAGATGGTCTCATTTCATCCTCTCAGCCCCAATGGAGACATGCAATATTGTTATGTACAGCTTGACAATGAGGAAAACTACATCTTCAAGTTAGACAACTTATTCCAAAACTAAAACAAAGTCCAGATTTAAACTAGCATTGTTCCCTAGTGCTTGTAGGGTTTTTTTTCTGCACAAATCAGTGAAGGTTTTCACACCACCCTACCAGAGCTAAATTTTCAGGCAGATTACAAGAGAAAATTCGTGTGAATTTCAATGGTCCCTGAGTTGAGCATAAGACTAATGATGGAGCTCAAGAGTCATAATGAGCCATATTATAATGAATCAATGGTCAAATAGTTGTCAAAGCCATTCATAATACTGCCATGGTAGAGCATTTACAGCATTGAGGTGATTTTAGATCAAAAATAAATAAATAAATAAATAAATAAATAAACTTTTTTGGGCAAATCACCAATTGTATCTGACTGCCAAGGTTGAACTTGGCTCACGATGAGATTCTGATGACAATGTATGGGCCAAAGATAAAAATGGAAGCCAAAGGGGACTCTGAACTGAAGAGAGCTTAAGGTGTTGGAAGATTCATTATCAATGCCTTGGACAGAAGAAGGTGAAAACAGAGAGCAGAAACTTTACTAACAGGATGTGGATGATCAGACTTAAACTAAATTGTAGGAAAGTAGATGAAGTTTTGCTATCCCGTGGACTTGATCCTTTTCCTTTCAACAGTTGATTACCCGTGTTAATTCTTGACACAAGTTAGGCCTTTGAATCATACACTGAAAATCACACCGAAAGACTCAAAGAGGTGGACAAGGAAAGCATGCTCATAAAACGTGTCCTTGCCTTTATGTCCTGTTTTCTGGCTGCATTACAGCCACTCATTTCCGATAAGAAATAATCATTGTGCAGCAAATGAACAAAAAGAGTATTCACGGTTTTCTACAGGTGGCATGTTTCCCTGCAGTGATATTGCATTTGTATTTAACACATTCATAGTTAGTGTAGCACGGTTAAGAGATGTTAGTGGTACACCATTGGTGCCTGCCTTCATGAGTCTTATACTCTAATTGCGGAGAACAGCTATAACCATTCAGGGACATGTGGTAGACAGTTGCTGTCCAAGGCAGATAGCAGATGGGGGCCATGAGAAGACCACTGAAGGGCCAGGTGACTGTAGCCAGCCACACAGGAAAGTTCTTGGTACACTTTTGTTTCCAAAAGTCTTTGAGTACGTGGTGTGTGTGTGTTCATGTGTATGAATGAGTGAGTGGGGGGGGGCATGCGTGTGCACATGCGCGAGCGCACACACATGCC
>NW_022196899.1:5879973-5920980 GCF_008632895.1 Mastomys coucha
AACACGCAATCCAGATACATCTATTCTTTCTCTTGCCCCCGGAGAATTCTGCCAATTCAAATCTCCCCCCAGAGTCTCTGTCTGTGCCTGAAGTCCTGCCTTTCCTTTCTGCTTCACCTGTTGCCTTCAGACTTTTATTAAGTCAAATAAAAGGACAGGGAGGAAGAGGGCTTACACAATATGATATTGGTGATGAGACATGCTCCACTGAGTAGCCAATAAAAACAGAGACCCACAGTCAAACGTTAGATGGAGCTTGGCGAGTCTTGTGGGAGAGGTGGGGGAAGGACTGAGGGACACCAAGAGGACAGGGTTGCCACAGAAAGACCAATAGAGTGACCTAACCTGGACCCCTGGTGGCTTCCAGAGTCTAGACCACCAACTGAAGAGCTTACACTGGCTAGACCTAGACCCCCGCCCCCAATGCCCTGCACATATGTAGCAGAAGTGCAAATTGGTCTTCATGGGGAGGGGGTCCTCCAACAACTGTTGTGGGGGCTATCACTGAATCTGTTGCCTGTCTGTGAATCCTGTTCCCCTAGGTGGTCTGGGAGGGGACATGGGGGTGGGGTGGGGAGGGCAGCGAAGGATTTGTGTGAGGGGTACTGGGAGGAGAGGGAAGGCTGATATTGGAATTTAAAGTGAATAAATGAATAAATTAAAAAAAGAGAATAACAACACCAAAGCCCTCTGCTGGTACAGAGTTAACAATTACATAATACAATCTCCACACAGTGCACGAAGATGGCACCCCCAACAGGAAACTTCTTGTGAGTTACCTTAGGCCAGTGCTCTAAGCTGCTCAGACTCGTCTTGCTCCGACTTTTGCCCACTGTCCACCAGTGACGTCATCATTCCTGCTCTTCATGCTTGGATTGCTTTGTCATCAGGGAAGGAGACGCAGGAGAACCTAGATGCTGGTGACTACTAGGGCTGACCCATTTTAGGTCATCGCTATGTTCATCACAACCCTGAGGAAGACAACATCTCGGTTTGGAATTAAAGGAAGTGGTGAGACAGTCCCCGAAGGCTATCAAAGCCATCAGTGACTGAAGATGATGATACAAGACTGGCCCTGACAGGTCCTAAACCAGTCCAACCTCCCTGCGCGTCTCTCTGTTGGCATCACCTGATCTATCCTACTGTTGGGACTGATGGTTGGATGGTCGCTCCACATCACGTCATGGAACGAGGATGCAAGGACTGGACACAGAACTGCAGAAAGAATTGATGCCACCCTTCTGGCAATGCGCAGAGACACCTTGATGGTGGTTGTGGTTTTCTATCAGTCCGGGGTGGAGCACTTGGCAGTTTTTGTTCTTCCTAGCTTGATGCCTGGCTTAGTGACAAAAGCTGTTTTATGCCTAGTATACATAAAAATAAAATAAAACCAGATCAAATCAAATCCAGGCAGTGCTGCATAGTAGGAGGAATACAAAGATTCTGCGTTCTGGCACATGCCTCAGTGCAGGAGGAGGAAGATGCCCATAGACCTTCCCTGTGTTCCCTGGAACACAGACACGCAGAACTCTGCCTACCACCACACAGCACAGTGAGGAAGGAGGAAGACAAAGACCTACAGATCATCATGCCACCCACAGATCTGCCCTCTGGCACACAGCACAGGCAGACAGTACACACCAAGTTGCCACCACGTCGTGCAGCGTGGATGGAGGATGTCACCCCAAAGGTAACGTATGTGGTGGACAGATAGGAGAGAAAAAATGGAGTAGCTTGAGCATTGTGAAGAGAGATGGAACTGGAGATTCAAGGGTGGGAAGAAAAGCCTGTTGTGAATGGACAGCACTGCCCCCCCGGGCCCACCTCACAACAGACAACTCACCAGCCCTCGCACTATCAGGGTCAGTTCTGCTGTGCTGTCCAGGCGAGGTGCTGGAGGGCTGCAGCTGGTGAAGAGCAGGGATGGCTCTCCAGCACTCACGACTCTATGGGTGCACATGACCCTCTGGGCAGCTTTCCTGACGGTTGGGGTCAGCTGTGACGTACTCATGACCCGGCCTGGCTTACCCACAACCTTGCCGCCAGGAGCAACTCCACTGTGCTGTCTGTGTAGGGTGCAGAGAGTCCTCTCTGCCGAGTGCTGCTGCAGGTGAGAGGTGGGGCCA
This sequence comes from Mastomys coucha, assembly GCF_008632895.1. Taxonomy (NCBI): domain Eukaryota; kingdom Metazoa; phylum Chordata; class Mammalia; order Rodentia; family Muridae; genus Mastomys; species Mastomys coucha. The sequence continues at coordinate 5,882,100 of NW_022196899.1, forward strand.
GTTATGTCCTTTTGTAATTACTGCATTTTTTGTTACAAATTTGTGAAAATTAAAATGTTAAGGATGTTGAAAATTACTTGTCAGTGATTTATTACTGTTGTGTAACAAAAAGAATGTAAAGATGGCCAAGTCGGTCATCAATGGGAGAAGAGGCCCTTGGCCCTGTGAAGGTTCTATGCCCCAGTGTAGGGGAATGCCAGGGCCAGGAGCAGGAGAGGGTTGGGTAGTGAGCAGGGGGAGGGAGGGAGGGAACAGGGGTTTGTTTTTGTTTTTATTTTGGAGAGGAACCTGGGAAAGAACATATTATATGACATGTAAATAAAGAAAACATCTAATAAAAAAATGTGATGACCTATTCTTGGGTGGTAGTGCTAGGAATAGTATTAGTGTGACTGCTTTCTGGATAATACTTTCCTGTAAACTTCAACACGTCATCTCTCAGTGGAATAGTTTACTACTGTTACTCTGGGTAAGAACTTTCAAAGCAAAGCATATTTTCCTGTATGGGTTATAAAGTCTCCTCTCATTTGGATTTCAGATTCTCCTGAAAAGTAAATGACTTTACCTCATTCACTAGAGCGAACACTCTTGTTTTTCCTCTGTACAAAGTTGAAGGGAACAAATGATATTTATTGTGCATATGTATGCATATGTGCCTGTATGTATTTCATGTGTTTATGTGTGCCACAAGTGTGCACTTACCAGAGGAGGCTAAAAGGGTGTCATCGGAGGCATGAGCCATTCCCCCAGGGTACTGGCGACTGAACCTGAGCCCTTGGCAAGGAAATCAAGTGCTTTTTCTTTTCCTTTTCCATCTTTCTCCACATTTTGCATGGCTCTTCCTACCCTTACCCTTACCTACCTCGGGTAATCTAACAAACCCAGGGGTTTATCTCCTGGGTGACTGCAGATCTTGTCATGTTAACAGAAACTTCTTGTCTTACTAATTCTACAGAACACTCCTGCGGTGATTTAAATATGAAATGCTCCTATAGACTCATGTGTTTGAACACTTGGTTTCCTGATAGTGATCCAATTTGGGAACGACATGGAAGCTTTATGAAGGCTATCTCTGGAGGAAGGCTATTACTACAGGCAGATTTTGAGGTTGTATAGTTTAGCTCCACTTCCTGCCCTGGCCCTGAACCTTCCTGTGTGGGGATGAAATGGGATCTCTCTGGCTCCTGACTACCAGGCTGGCTCCACACTTCTGTTCCCATGACTTTCCCATGACCGTTCATGACAAAGATCGGCGCTTCCCCTTTGGAACTGTGAGCTAAGATAAGCCCTTCCCCACTGGAAGTGGCTTTCTGTCAGAGTATTCTACATACAGCAGAAAAGTCGAGCAGAGCATGGCCTTCATTATCAAACAGCTGGAAAACAACATTTCGAGTCGTGCTTTTATTGAGCATAACTTATGGGCGTGATGTTTTAAATCGCTGTCCCTGGGGCTGGTTTTCTTCAGGAGCAAATTCGTTGTGGTGGCCAAGTTCTTGTTGGTGTCTACCCTTCTGCTACACCCTTTCGTAGATCCTAGTGCAGACGACATTGTTCATGGTGCACTCCTAAAGGGAGAGAGATTTGTTAGATGTGACTGCTGCCAGGTCAAACCTGCCCTCTTGTCTTTCTGCAGAACAAGCCTCAATTCAGGCCACAGAGACAAATGAGTAGCTTCGTGGGTAGTTGTTCAAAAAATTAGGTAAAACTGTAAACTTAAGAGAAAACTCACCACTACCATTTTTCCATCCACAATTTTTCTTTTAATGGTTGTCTGTTTGCCAAGCCATCTTTGGACCTGGATCATTGACCCACCTTCAAAAGTTATAAGACTCTATAAATGCAGAGACAGTTGTTAGAAGGAGTGATTCAATACTTTTTACCTATTACCATACTAAATGTCTACCTTTTAGCTTCAAGTCTTAAATTCTGTATTTCACACTGCTCAACTCAACTCCTGTTATGTTTTAATGCAGCCAATCTAGAAGTTCCAGAAGATAACTAAATTCATGTTCTCATAGACAAGAATTCATAAGTTATTTAACCTTAATAATTGTTCTATTCTGTATGATCTTTCATACAATAACAAAATAAGTTGGGGGAAGGAGAGAAAGGAATGCCATTTGCTAGGTTTCCATCTGGAACCCTGGTACCTGAAGGTCAGCAGCAGGAGAATCCTAAGTTGTAGGCCAGCCTAGGCTACATAGCAAGGCCTTATCTCAAACAGCAGCAACAAAAAGACTAGTAAGAACATTTTAGCTCCATTAAGCTATCTGAGTAATTAGCAAAAGATTGACTTTATGTATGCACAGATTTTAAACAAGCCCAATCAGACTTAGTAATAAATTAACTGAATTCAATTGAATCAGTAAAATAAATTGAATGAACTATAACTAGCCACCTATTTTCCTCAATGGTTAAACACAAAAAGAGTTAGCTCCAACTAACCTTCACTTTCCGGTTGTCTGCAGTGGTCTCTTCAAATTCTTCCCCCAACTTGAAGGAGATCTCCGTGTTCTTGCATGCACTTCCTGTTTGGATGTCCATTCTTTCCCCATTGAAGCTAATACTAACGCTTGGCTTTATTAAACATGCAACTTTCCGAGGTTCACATTCCACTCCTGGGGGGGGCAAAGAAAAAAATTTACCTTATTCACACATTTAGGGAGACATGTCAAGCACCATTTTGAACACCAGTCGTTAAAGAATGCTGCTTCTCCCACTGAAATCATGACTCACTACAGCCTTATGTAGACCAGGCTGGCCTTGAGGTCAAGGCCCTCCTGATTCTGCTCTGACTTGTAGTCCTGAGCTACTAGGCCGAGCCACAATGTCTTCTTTGATGTTTTATGTAATCTCTAGAAAAGTCAAGGCAAAACTAGTAATTTTTGATATCTTGAAAAGCTAAATTCACTTTCTCGAACTTTTGTGCTTAATGTGAAGTGTGGATTTCCAGGATGGCTTTCAAGGGAGCAAATGCTTGCTTGCATTTAGCCTTGTGGAAACTTGCAAAGACAGTATGGGAAGCCCTCAGCTCAAAGGGGCTCAGGTTGAGGACTTTCCACTGTCAGTATGACCATTCACAGTAGATAGACGGACAGACGCTGACTCTTTTCTCTGAATATGTATTGAAGTCTACTGCCCATTCCATCTGGGGATGCAGCACACCTTCCTGTAGGAAAACAGATCTGTGGGTTTCAAGGAAGAGTGAGATGGTCAAAATCTGGGCTCCAACCCTGACTCTTGACAGCTTTGTCCCCTTTGAGCTTTCTCCACAGTAAAGGATGGATGACTTGAGCCCTCCTCACCCTTGCTTTGGAAGAGGGCACAAAAGGCTTAGAAGGGCCCCAGAGCAGAGTCAGACTTCAGTCACTCTTCCTCCTTGCTCCAGACTTAGCCCAGCTCCTAGTCAATACAGTGCCATTCTGGGCATAAGCACAAGATCCTCCCATTCCTCTCCCATTCCTCTCCCATCCTCTCCCATCTTCTCTCTCTCTCTCTCTCTCTCTCTCTCTCTCTCTCTCTCTCTCTCTCTCTCTCTGTCTCTCTCTCTCTCTCCCCCCTTTTCCCCCCCTCTCTTTTGCTCTCTCTGGCTCTATATGTGTGTATAAATAGATATAGAAGTATACATGTATAAATATAGACATAGACATAATATATAACATACATATTACATATTATATATAGATATGTAGTGTACTATACATTTTTTCATACAGATCTCTCTATGTAGCTAGACTAGACTTGAACCCCCTCTCTTCCTGCCAGAGCCTTGTAACAGCTGAGACTGTAGGTGTGCACTGCTGCATCCATTTCCAAGTTTCTTATATGTCCTCAAATTTGTATTCAAAACAAATTTGTCTATAATCCATGAAGAGATATGAAAATGTATTACTTCCTGAAATGTAAATGTTGTCTTTAGGAGAAGAGCAAGTTATGATCATGTTAATTTATTAGGGGTAAAGCACTGCTGTTTCCCTGCTTAGAATGAGCAAACATATTAATAATTGTAAGCAATCATTGGTCATTCTAGGCAAAATGTAAAAAGGGAAGAAGGCTGCATTTCATATGGTTTATTATTGTAAAAGAAGTTGTTAATTATGAAAAATGAACTGACTGTTGTTCCAGAATTCATGGAGAGGTGTAGCTGTTACAGACACAGCTTGTTATAGCTCATGGTTGACTGCAGAGCTTGAAGTAGACATGAAGGACCCATTCTCCTGAGAGGCAGCCAATGGGGAGACAGTTGGTCAGTAAAGGGAAACCATTCTATTTTTCCTCTCAAAATGAAAGCCTTCAAGACTATGTATTAAATAGTTGTCATACATGAGTGAACATTCTAGAAAATTTTAGACTCTAAATTGGTGGCTCTCAATTTGTGGGTTGCGACTCCTTCAGAGGTCAAATATCAGATATCCACATTATGCTTCATAACAAATTATGGTTACGATGTAGTCTTGATTACGTTTGGTGGCATGACAACATGAAGAACTGTATGAAAGGGTCCCAGCATTAGGAAGGTTGAGAACCACTATTGAAAATGTTATTTGTTGCCACTGTGCTTCTAAACTTATAATTGGAGTAAATCTCAAACAAACTCAATCCATATACTAATTACAAGGATTCATTTACACAAATTTTGGGTTGAACAAAAGCTGCTCAACGAAATGACCCATCTAAAGAGAAATCCGAGCAGGAGCTCAGCGTGATGATCTTCGAACAGGGACCTGGGCTACAGCACATGGACCATAAACTAGCCGTGAGCCTAGTTAAAAAAAAAAAAATTAATGGTAATTATAATTAAAAGAAATATTAATAATAAGCAAACTCATAAACTTTGCCTCATATTAGTATAACCCAAGGTAACAAAAAGAAAATCATTTAAAAATTCATCGTGAGGTACAAAGCCAGCCACAACACAAAAGACTCTTGTAACCAATTCCCGACTCCCGTAATGGCGTCTCTCACCCAGTTCTCTCACGTAATTCTCAAAGTTTTCACTGGAGATGAGCTTCCAGGTGCCTAAGAAGGGCTCAATCATCGTGCACGGCTTTCGAAAGGGCAGATCAGGCACTCACAACTGAAAACAGCGAAGTGTGGGCATCACTGTGCTGCCAACCCCTTCTTTTAAGGAACATCTTTGTCACGTGGCATCCCTGAAGCGGCCAATGGGCTGCCAGGAATCTGAGATTCCACACATCGGCGGTTGACTCATCTTATATACCACCAACAGAAACTAACCTGCAAAGCTTAACTCAGGGGGCAACGGGATTTATACCCAGGAGTCACCTGATAAATCTTATTTGCCGAATGAAGGCAACTGTCAATGGAGCCCAGACTTTGAACACTAAACGCTGACTAACCCTAAGGGGATATCTGACAAAGGTCTAATGAACACCAAAAATCGGAGGTTTTCTCACCTCAAGCAAGGACATCCTTGCTTGGTCTGACTCAGCTGTTTTATTTTATTTTTTTGTTTGTGCAAGTCATGGTGTGGAAACTTCCCCTTCATTAGAAAAGTATTGTCCCTTCCCTTGCTCGCAGGGTTGATGTATTCATTTTGTTAACGCAATCTAAAATGCCTACAGTTGCTTGGAGTGAGGCGTAGGTTCTTATTAACTATCATTTTTGTCAATCAAGGATAGGCAGGGACTGGGAAGAAAGGTGGCAATTATTAATTACTGAGTAGAGCTTTGTCATGTGAGCCTTAAGAAGGAGGAATACAGTGAAGTCAGTGCCTGGAAAAGTCATATTTTATGTTTACAAAGTAAACTCCTCTCTCTGTCTCCCCTCCCCGTCCCCCCACCTTGTAGCCCTGGCTGCCCTCAAATTAGCAATCTTTCTTCCTGCCTCAGACTCCCAAGTGCTAGGATTACAGGAGTGGTACACCATGGCTGGTTTTCAAAATAATTTTTGCATTAAAAGATGCAATTTAAGATGTTGTGGGTAAATTTTTGTGAAGTTTTAGGCCAGGGAAGGAATGATACCTGATGTCTACAGTCTAAACAGGACACCAGGAACTTAACAACACTTGTAATTCCTCCTTGCTTCATGCTCTGTACTCCAAGCAAGTGAAGTAGGTTCACAGGTCCCAAGTTTTCTACAAAATATTAATTGAATGGATTGATGTTGCTGCCCACAATTCCAGCTGTTAGAGAGCTGGAAATTTAGATGGTCATGGACAAGGAAATGGGTATTAATTTTTTCACCTGTTCCATATCAAATCACCCTTCGACTCTGAGAAATCTCTCTTCATCCTTGTGTGTGATGCCATCACTTTACATCCAAAGCAAGCAAGATATTGCTGTTTGAGCAACAGAGAGACATGATGGTTTATGTGGGACAAAGAACTGCTTTTGAAGAAAAGGTATTCAGAAGAAGTGGGATGTGTTATATATGTTTTTGTGAGTTGAAAAGTTATTCAACTATCCAGGAGGGCAGAAGCAGACGAGTCAAGTGTCAGGAAAGATCATGCTAATAAGTGCGTTAAAGGTCAATGACACAATCAGATTCAAATACAGGGCAAGTCGCATACATCTGCCTTACTGCTTGCTTCTGTGTTCTCCAACTGGAAGGCAAAAACCATCTAACTGTGCGTGTTGGCCAGTGGGGCAGTGGGACAAAAGTCAACACCTGGGCAGCTGTTTTTGTTACTCTCCTGATAGTGATTCAGAAGTGAATACTGACTGCAGTTCCTTTTAGAACTCAGTTGGTGCGTGTGGCAAAAGGGACTAGACAAATTTCTAGCCTCTGTAGGATTCCCCAGTTCTGGGAGGGAGTCAGAGGGAGAAACGGTCTGGAGTCATCCTTCACACACTAAGGTTTCTCCTGTGATAGTGCACAACGACACCCATTGTGATGTAAATTCAAATTTGGAGCCAGAACCAAATTTGTAACATCCTGTAACCTCTGTTACATGAGGTCACAATGGCACTGTTACTTAGTCTTGTGCCTAAGATTTTTCCCTTGATGATTAAGCTTTTTACTGTTGACACACCTCTGTAAATAACTTCATTAAATGGTTAATATGGCTCTGGCCAATTACTGGTATTAAAGCAGCTAATTTCATGCACGCAGTATTCCCACCTTTACAGAACTAACCCTAGTATGTGATGATCTGGTTCAGATTTTCACCACCTATGATAGCCACATTTAGACCTTAGAAAGAATTGTATTGGAGAACACAACTTAAAGAATTGCATTTCTATCAGATATCTGAGAGCAACCGTAAAAAAAAAAAAAAAAAAAAAAAAAAAAAAAAAAAAAAAAAAAAAAAAAAAAAAAAAAAAAAAAAAAAAAAAAAAAAAAACTATGGATATTAGGCAACACATTTATAAATGAGTAACAGAAGAAATGGGGGGACTAAATGACAGTTTTAGGACATGGTGCTTCTCTGGTATTGGAATAAGCTTTTCTGGCTCTCACTAGACAGTGTTGATACCACAGGACCACCATACTGACAAAATGCAGCTTAAGCAACGAGTGGCTTATTTGGGCTCTCCATCTCAAAAGTCTTAGTCCATGATGGAGAGGAAAGCATAGTATGGCTCACAGTGATGGGAATAGGTAGGCCGTGGCTCAACCCATCTCAGTAGACGAGGAAGAAAAGAAGAGCAGGAACTTGAAGCCAGTCTAATGGCCTTCATGGATGGATCCATCCCTAGTTGCCTGTGTCTGCCAGGCAGGATGCCCTTTCTGAAATTACATAGCCTCTCAAACATCTATGTAATGTTTGAGAACATCGCAATACATGAGCCTGTAGAGGACACTTAAGAGTCAAACCAGAACCTTTGTACATGACTTCCAAAAGCTCATGGCTGTCTCATAATGTGAAATGTATTTAATCCAACTTCAGAGATCACAAAGCTTTTGTATGGCTTAGGATTCCTGAAATATAAACCCCCTCTACTGAGATTGAAGATGATGTTTTAGCTACAAACCACTACCTACTTCCAGTATACAACAGTATAAGGTAAGCATTGTCATTCCAAAGGGGAGATGTACAAAACAGACCAAAAAAAGATCAAACCAAAGCTAGGTCCTATAGTTCTATGTCCAGTATCTAGGGCTCTGTGAGAGGAAGCCCAGCAGACTTAGGCAGCCCCACACTCATAGCCCTGATACTTGTAGCACACATGTCTGTTTTAGAAGCTGTCTTCACTGGTGGCCTGAAAGTTTCATCAGCAGGTACTCCACATTCCTGGTATCTCCAAAACAATATGTCCTCCGTTGTTACTGCAAGGACTACTGCTTGCATGATTTTGACTCTTTCAAGGACTCTCTCTCTGTCTCTCTGTCTCTCTGTCTCTGTTTCTGTGTGTGTGTGTGTGTGTGTGTGTGAGAGAGAGAGAGAGAGAGAGAGAGAGAGAGAGAGAGAGAGATATTATATATTATATATTTTTTATGCAGGCTTATTTTGCTTAGCCTATCCTTAAAACCCATCCTTTTTTTTTTTTTTCTTTTAGTTTGTCAAAATGCCCTTTCTTTTTTAAATAGGGAGGAGGAGGGCATGGAAGTATAAAGGAGGGAATATAGGAAGGGTCAGCTAGCACTAAAGGCCATTTATAAAGTCATATAGAAACCTACTACTGTAGAATCTTCCTACAATATACACATATAGAAAAGCAATCTAAATTGAGTCACCAAATAAGATGGAAGCTGATTCCCCCACTAGATATCTTACGCTACCAAGTAAAACCTCAGGTTCCAGGAATGAGTTACATCTTGTTAGGCCAAAGGGACCCCATAGAAAATCCAAACACCACAGGTTGTTGGTTGTACCCTACAACCTGCTAGGAAGACTTTCCTGCTGAAACCAACACTTGTTTATGTCATCGAAATGGAGAGCTTGGGGAGGTGCCTAACTTGAAGGTTCACCCCTCTTGGCTGGCAGTCCTGGCACTGGAAGGTCATCTATGTGTTACTAGAGGCAAAGGTAATCATCTGCATCACCTAGCTACAAACCCTGGGACCTAGTGAAGATACGTGACTGTAACGGTAGCACAATAGCAACCACTTTTAAATTGGATTTTAAGGCCCACTCCATGAAATGGAGGAATCTACCCCTGACCCTGCTAAGGTGGCCAAGAATTGAGACTAGATAATTTTTGGGCCAAAGGAGAAAACCTACTACTATTATTCTACATAATCAAAAAGCCTAGGATAAAACAGACTGTTATTATTCTACTAAAGGAACTTACCAATAAAATGAGTCATAAGAATGTTTGCTATTCCTGTAGATCAGCGCCGCACAAAGCGCTCGTCAGCAAAGTTTCCTCCTTGCAGTAGAATGAGAACTAACCCAGAGACTAACAAGTGGGCAATGTTGAGAGGATGAAAGACTTTGGGATGCTTGGCCCTACATGGAATGAATGTCTTTGCCGAAGCCCTCCTCTCACAGCTCAGGAATCTGTGCAGAGAGGAGGCAGGAAGCTTGTGAGAGCTGGAGAGCTGGGCAGCTCCATGGGAATGGTGTTATCCAGACCCAACGGGACTGTTGCACATACAAACTCAGAGACTGTGGCAGCATGCACAAGATCTGCAAAGGTTCAGGCCAGAGAAGGCTCCAGCACTGAGAAGAGAAACTGGACATGAGGTACCACCCCCAACTAAGAGGCTATCTGCAGTTGATACAGACTGGCAAGACGAAAATCAGTTTTCTTCCCTGGAGCCTCACTAGGTAGGTATATGAGCCACACTTGAGTGAGTGCACAGCCAACCACCTAGGAATGGTAGGCCAAAACAAAATGAACGCAATGGTAAGTTTTCCTTTTAATCTTATTGCATTTTACTTATTTTGTTTTTTGACTTTGTGTTTCTAGGGCTTTTTGTTTTTGTTTACTGTTTTGTTGTTTGGGGGGGGAAGAGAGAAAGAGAGAGGGAGAGAAAGAGAGAAAAAGAGAAAGAGAAAGAGAAAGAGAAAGAGAAAGGGAAAGAGAAAGAGAAAGAGAAAGAGAAAGAGAAAGAGAAAGAGAAAGAGAAAGAGAATGTAAATATGGGTAGGGGGGCCTGGAAGAATTGAGGAAAGGATAAAACATGATCAAAATACATGTATAAAAATGTATAAAAATGTCTTCAATAAAAAGATTTATTATTATTTTATGAACAGAAATGCCCCTTTCTTTATATGGCTGACTATAGTAATTTTATTGTGTGTGCGTTTTGTGTGTGCATGGTCATATATGTGCCTGTGCGGGTGTGGGTATATGTTGCTCATCCCTTTACTTGTTGATGGTCATTTGTCTTTTAGCAATTGTCAACGACCTTTTCTGAATGTTATTGATGCCTCTGTCATCCTGCTTTGGCTCTGCTGACCCACACAGTAATTCTGTTGTATCTTTTAGGACTTAGGTCACATCTAGTGGCAGGTGTATCATCATGCCTTCTCGTCACCCACTCAACAGATTCCCAGGTCCTCTTTCATACAGACTTTTTCCATTTCTTTTCATGTCCTGAGATCTTTATTGTTGTTGATGTTGGAAATTGAGTATTTACATCTAGTATTGCCAGACTGCAGCAAGGTCTTAGAAACTGCTTTTTCTGATAAGCAGCAACTCTTTGCTTGTGTCCTACAGATTCTACAGATGGCCCCGTGAGTGACTCACCGTACCTGGTGTCTCTGCCTCCATTTTTACTTCCCTCCTTTACCTTGGGTCAGATTCCTCTTCAACTCTCTACATAGAGCTATTAAAATATTAATGTGTGTCTGGCAAGATTGTCAGTGACAGTCAGCTGTTGGTTTTCATGTCTAGTTCCAGATCCCCCGGCATAGTGTCTAGAGGTGTCCTGTCATTGCCGTAAGCTTAAAGTAACCTTGGGTTCCAAGGACAGTTTTGCTTCTCAGACAGATCACTCTAGGAAGAGATCACCCTAATCAGGATCGGTTGGAAAAAAAATGGGAAGTACAGCTTCCTCCTAATCAGATACAGTAGTCATCGGGATTATCAGACTGTCCCTTCAACTGGTAAGGACTTGACTGAAGCCATCCGGCAGACCTAGGCCTAAGATCGCTTTCAGTCAGTGAGAACCTTGACCAAGAGGGCTTTGGTATGTATAATGCTTGCTCTGCCTCAATTTTTCCTCAGTTTACAGTTTGGGCTCAGATGCACACACCTGAAGATGGCTGTGATGTTCAATACCCCCCACCCCCGCCTTTACCAATGTGGTCATATATTGATCACACTGTTTTCCTGCCTTCTCATAATTAGTTTTCCATCTGATTTCTGGCTTGTGTGACAGCCCTAATGTTGAGACCTGACCCAGAATCAAGACCTTCCTCTAGGGCTTTGATACCAATACCACAGATTTTCTTCAGCCTAAGAAGAAGGGGCCTATAATGGTGGTGGGGTGGTGGTGGTGGTGGCGGTGGTGGTGGCGGTGGTGGTGGAGGTGGCAGTGGTGGTGGCGGTGCGTGTGTATAACAATGGCTGCTGTCCTCTGTGAGTGAGCTCTGTAACTTCAGCAGCAGGCTTCAATCAAGACACACTTCTAGAGCCTGAGAGACATCTCAGTGGATAAAATAACTTGCTCACGAGCACTAACTTGAGTTAGATCCCGGGGAGGCACATGGTCAAAAATCAGTGAGAACTGATTCTTACAAGTTGTCCTCTGAGCTCCATACACATACTGTGGCAGATGTACCCATGTGAATGTTCATACACACACACACACACACACACACACACACTAAAAACAAGTCCATAGTATTTGTAAAACAGGATACTATGGCCCATCCTAGCTGTTTCAGGATGTGTACAAACTGCTCCAGAGATCTATGCCCACTGGAATACCGTGGACTGGGAAGTAGGCCTGGTCCATGCCTTTGGTCCTCGCTCCATCACCGTGTTACTCAAGTAACAGATGCTCAGAAGATGAATAACTGTAGACTGTAAAGAGGACATATAAACAGTGATATCAACACTGGTATACACTTAATGCTCTATTAACATGCATCAGTTATTCATTAATCACTCCTGTGTTAAGAGCCGACCACTAGTGACCCTGGCTTATCATGTGCACTCTAGTGTGCCTTTTCAACATTGCAAGGAATTCATTGGTGCCTGCATTTTAACAGTTACAGTGGAGACATTCTTCCAAGGTGATTGTTGTCTACATGGGGAGGCCAATTTCGAGGGCCCCTCCTTGGCTTAGACTCCCCAGAGTCTACTTGAACTCTGTCTCTTTGGGTTTTGTCACCACTGATGGCCCCCAGACCTGCATTCTGCCAGGATAACTAACTGCTGAACTTCATAATCCTACAGCCATGTTCTGATTTGTCTTAGCGATCTGAACTCTGAGCCTCCATTTTCCCATCTCAACAGAGACAGCTCCTCCCATCAGATCACTCTGGTGATCAGTAACGCACATCCTGCAAAGTGTCTGACACCACAGTTTGTGCTTAGCAATCACTGGTTTTCCACGACTTGCTCTAAGCAACCCGACACAGCTCTAGTGAAGGCAAATAGTGGGTCTCGCTATTTTTGTGATTAAAAAAAAAAAAAGAATTCTTGTGACCAGGAACCTTCCTTTTTAGTCCCTCTAAACCATGGTGTTACATATATAATAGTTGTGCAGAAAATGAACAGTTGTAGAAGTATGTTCCAGAGAAGATGTCACAAAGATGTTTGCAGCATGTATTTAATACATCCTGTGTTTTTACTAACATGTATTAATTACACATTGGTTGAGGTCAGTGTGAGTTATTGTGATACTTGAACAAATTCATACAGTGAGCTCTGAACCAATCCACATTTTCTCCTCACCCTGAACAATCTCAACCCAACACTTAGGTGGGACATGTGACACTTATTGTTCTGTGCCCGGCTTATGTCAACTCAGCATGTCTCTGCATTATAGATCTCTCTGTAATCTACATTCTAAAGGATTTTTGTTTTATTACAAAATACAAATCTCATGAATTAGCAATTTTACTCTATGCATGCAAAAGCTCATTGTAGAGGTATTCATGCCTCCCACAAGAGGCATGCAATACATACAAATACACACATACGTCTACACACACACACTGCCTGGGAAACCTGACTGGTGTGTGTGTGTGTTTCATGAACAAAACTGTCACACATGTGCCTAGTGTGAACATTATAACTGGCATGACGTCTACAGGGCTTCTAGGTGCAGTATACTGCTACGGTTTGGGCGTGGTGTGTTTCCGAAGGTTCAGGTCCTGGAAGCCTGATCCCAGCATAGCATGATAGGGTCCTGAAGCATTAATGGATGGGACTAACTGGTAGGTCCGTTTGGTCAGTATGGGTGAGCGGGATGCGCTTGCAATTGAGAATCTTTTCAGGTGAGACTAGAGAAACCGTTAGGTCTCTCTAGAATACGTTGTTACAGATGGCAGAGAATGCTCTTCTCTGCTCCTTGACAGGGAATTTGTCCCCTCTCTCTTATCATTTCCTGATGACACCACCTGCCAGGAGCTCAGCCAACTCTCTGCGGCTGCATTCTTGAGCATCCTGCCTCCCAAACTGATAGCCAAGTGAATTTTTTTCTTTATAAATAAACAGCCTCAGCATTTTTGTTAGTCTAAAACATCAGACTCACAAGGATGGTGGTATATACTCATAACCCTAGCAGCACAAAAGGCTAAGGCAGAAGATTCTTGTAGTTCAAGACAGCGTGGACAACTTAGTAAGAAATACACACACAGACACACACATACACAGACACACACACACTTGCATGTACACGCACATGCACACGGACATGCATGCGCACGTACACTGTGGAGACTGGAGCTCTTTTCTACAGCATTGTGTGCACTACTGAACCACAGTGATCTAGGACAGGGCACAAACAAACCTGTATGCTCTAATCACATGGATATGGATAACTTCACTGTGTTTAGAATTACCCAAGGTCTTGTATGCTGCAACAGGTCTTAGTATGCAGTCTTGGTAAGTTCATGGACATTGGCTTTTTTATCATGCATTATTAAGAAAGATCATATTATTTGTATCAGAACAGTAATGTAATTTTTTTCTATTGTCTTCACTCAATTGCAAGTACAAACTTGACACACAATAAAAATATCATTACACAACTTTCTAAATCTAAAAAGTTTTTATTTAACCAACATAACCATATCCAATAAAATCCAGCTTCAGAAAAAATTAACTGCTTGCTAATTAGTGGAATATCATAACTTTTTTTAAAAAAAAACAATAAATCCAACCGACTATTGTATAGTTTGATGCAAATTTCAGTCCAGGGCCTCTTCCCTTGGCTCATGCCCTTTCATAAACTCTTGTAGAAGTCACACCTTTCATGACACATTCCTAGACACAGACACAAAATCGACATGGTCAATCATAGAGATAACAGCATGGATCTATTTTTTAATCTCTTGGTGTTTTGGAAAGGAAATGATATTCAACAACAACAACAGAAATACAACATGTGTTCTAGCATCTTCTGTTATATTGCACAGCCATCCCCAAGTATAATAGGTTAGGGTGGTACAGAGACCAGGAAGATGCAGGTCCTCCTCTCAGGGAGCTGGAAAATCTGTGCAGTGAGTGAGTGCCATGAGCAAAAATACAGAATACGATCCCATAAGGATGTTGCACTAGGCAACCTATGATGCCCAGAGGAGCGGAGGCAGAGACTGCTTTCTAGGGGAAAACTTGCTTGGGTGGAACCTGACTGCATGGGAGGGTGGAGCCTGACTGCATGAGGGGGTGGAGCCTGACTGCATGGGAGGGTGGAGTCTGACTGCATGAGGGGGTGGAGCCTGACTGCATGGGAGAGTGGAGCTTGACTGCATGGGAGGGTGGAGCTTGACTGTATGAGGGGGTGGAGCCTGACTGCATGGGAGGGTGGAGCTTGACTGTATGAGGGGGTGGAGCCTGACTGCATGGGAGGGTGGAGGTGCAGCTCAGAGGGGCAGAGTACTTTGGGCAAGTGTGAGAACCAGGATTCAACCCTCAGCTCCAAATAAACAAATGCTACAAATGAACCTTTTGTTCTACACAGCAGGTAAGTTTTCTAGAGTTCAATAACGTTCCTGAGGCCCAGACCGTAGGGTCTACATCTACGTTTGCATCCTAACTCACCACCACCAGCTTGTCACCATCTCGTTTTCTCTTTATGGTGGTCGACTTTCCATCCCACTTCTGGACCTGTACCAGGGCCCCGCCATCTAGCGTTATGATGCTCTGTGGGCACAGTGAAAAGATATTGCAATTTACACATGAAGGTCAAGACTTTTTGAAAATACAGAACCTGGGTTCAAAGGACTATTCTGAGATCCCCTCTCTGTATTTCTATAGGACAAGAACATAGTCCAACAAGAAAATAAAAAGAGAAGCACATCCTGAAAAAAATAATGTAGAACTCATGTATATGTATATCTACTTTATATATATTTTAAATAGAAATAAAATGGAAAATGAAATTACATCTTGAAAAAAAGGATATACTGTGAAAGAAGTTAGATGCTGGAAGGTATGTGGGTGCGGTGATGTTACGGTTTTATGCTTTCAGCCTCCCTTTTACAGACTTCCCGTAATGTTTAACTGCTCTAATTTATTCCACATACACTCATAAAACATGCTAATCATTGTGAATATTTGGACAACGTAGTAACGAGAGGAAATGTGTCCTCTGCGCACTGACGGAGGTGGGTTAGGTACGGGAGCTCCGTCCGAGGTTGTCAGTCCACCAAGGGAAGCTTTTTCTCAAGGGAAGAAGGGAAATGGCTTCTTGCAGGCTGTGGAATTAGAAGCCCCCACCACCACCACTCTGCACCAGCTCCTGGTTTCTCACCTTCACCTTCCTGTCATCTGCAGTGATTTCGTCGAATTCCACGCCCAGCTTGAAGGAAATCTCGGTGTTCTTAAACGTACTCTCTGACCGGATGGTGACCAAATCCCCATTTACACTGATGATCATGTTGGGTTTGGCCATACCAGCCACTTTCCTGGTGGCAAAGCCCACTCCTATAGGGAGAAAGAGAAAGCTTGTAAAGCTTACATGTGTGTGTGTGTGTGCCATGAAGAGGACACCAGGGTGTTGGAGACTCCTTTTGAAACAGGCTTTGAAGCTAAGCAGAAAGAGCTAAGCAGGCTTTGAATGCTGCACTAATTGCTGAAGATATGCTGTCAGGATTTATCATGTTAGCATGTGCCTGTCTACTAACTACAGTCCTTCAGGAAAATCATTCTTAATTTCAACAAGATTGTATAAAGAGATTAAATCTTCATATCTCAATGTCAATGTGTTCTATATATGTCAGTATATGTATATGTATTACAATATGCTAATAATACTAATATAATATACTAATACTGTATGTATACTATCTCTATTTTCTATTTATGATTGAGGCAGTTTGACCATTTTATTCTTTCCTAATTAAATATGCCAATACTGTATGTATACTATCTCTATTTTCTACTTATGATTGAGGCAGTTTGACCATTTTATTCTTTCTTAATTATTAAAAGTTTTTTTTTTTTTAAAAAAAAATCTAAGTCAAAGATCAGGCCTGATATAGAGTTATTGTGTTAAAAGGTCATCTATTTTGAGTGAACAAAAATCACATTTCACAGCAGTTGCTGCCAAGTTTAATTTTCTAGGCTTCCTTCCCGTATTACTCCCTCATGAAATCAAGACATTTGATTAATTTCTCCAGAGCTGACAATGTTTTTTCACATATCATGTCACTTCAGAATGGCAATAGCATTCTCAACAGTTAAGGAAAACTAAAGGGGACTCAGATAGTATCTTTGGAACTCAAGAAATCCGACTTTCATTGTGTAGAATAGTTTGGAAGCTAACACTCAGTCGAGGACTGAGTCGAGGACTACGAGGGACTGAGAAGCTAGCATTTCAGTCCCTCGAGTTGCGAGCTCCGTTGGCTTAGATGAGGAGACACTGCCCTGTGGAAGGCGAACAACTTACAGCCTTAATTGCTCTCTCTGCCTATGTTACACAGAGTCCTCCCATCGTGGGTGCACCGACTCCTTCAACACACATGCTTAAAGAAAGGCTATGTCTTTCACAACAGGTGACCAAGGGCTAGGATAAACTGAGAGAGAACTACCACACAAGATGGATGATGCAGAAGGGTGCCACTTAGTTCTCTGTCCCAACAGTAGCCACAGTGAGGTTTATCTCTGTGTGTCTCTGCCACAGAGCACAGCATTCCGGACAATCGATCCCTGCAGGAAAGGGACGCAGCAAGGGAAAATGATTCCAGAGAGACCATGCCGGAGGAACAAATGACAGCTTCCCCTTGTGTCTTCATTTTCATTTGACTGCAGAAGCCAACACCTGCCAATTCTGCCTTAATCACCGTTGTCAGCGCCATTCAGTAAATATCTATTGCCTTTAATCATGGGTCTCTCAGGGCTTACGTCGTGTTATTATAATTTAGATGTGAATGGTACCAGTACAAAATGTTTCAAACAGTCAAGAGCTAAAAGTGTCTCAACCCCTGGTGTTTCTGGCTCAGTGCATAGTAACCACCACACTGAACAGTCAATAGTCGATGGACTAAGAGGTCAGTCATGCTGAAGTTCCTGATAGTCCTCTTGTCTGCAAACAAGACAACAATATTGACAGACGTCCAAAAGTTCCCACTGTATAACTGAGGGGAGATTAAGCCTTTGGAGGGTTAGGGGATTCTGTCCTAATAAAAGTACTCTGTAATATGGGAAGGTCAGGAGAGAAGGGGTTCCATGCAGAAGCTCCCTTTTAAAGCGCATTGCCGGTCGATGGCCCCTGTATACTGCCAATGTTGTTTGGTCACACAGCAGCCTGTGGGCAGTGCTGACAGAACATAAACCATTGCGATTCTCTGTCATGGGAAGGGCTTCGCATGTCCTGCTTTCCTTTTGAATTACTCACAAATCTATGACATCCCATCTCACTCTAAACCAACGAATAAACGTTTAAGTCCTTGAAGAAAAAAATATCTCTGGACCAAGCTTTTGTGTAGTGTTAAAATAATCACACATTCTCGTGCCTTGACATTGAGACAGAAAGAATTTGCTAAAATATATTTTCCAACATGATTTTTTTTTCTAAGCTGGGCAATATCATAGCTTCAGTAAGAGTTACCCCCATGCTCCCATGCTTTAAAAAAAAAAAAAAAAAGGATATTTTTCTTTTTAAGTTATTGCAAATTTTTCATGTAAAAGAAGATGTTAAAAACAGGCAAAGAGCCAAATGAACCACAGAACCACAAGCTTGGCAAGGAAGGCAACATCTTGTCTTTCTACAGACAGTGAAAGATTTTCCTTCAGACCCTCCCCTGTGAGGTCACCTGGAGGGTGCACGAGGTTGAAGCTTTGCTTGAGTAAACTTCTAGGACAGACTTTTTCTTGTGACTTCTACACCCTCCATGGGAAAGCCGCACGCATTTCCTCTCACCACAGCTCGTCCCCCTACCCCGGGCTGCAAGCCAGCTACAAACCCTCTCCCCAACCCGGGGGACCCCAGCCCGGGAGACCCCAGCCCGGGAGACCCCAGCCCGGGAGACCCCAGCCCGGGAGACCCCAGCCAGGACCTACAGCACTCACCCACTTCTTTCATGTAATCGTCGAAGTTTTCACTGGAGACGAGCTTCCAGGTTCCTACAAAGGCATCACACATTTTGTAAACCTTCGAGGAGATCTCTCTCTACCAGGTGAGAAAGGCTGCAGCACGGGGGAAGGTGCTATGAGCCTCCGGAGTCCAGTTAGCTCACTTTTAAAGATGCTCCGACCATGTGACTGTAGGAGTGACCAATGGGGGATGACCCCAGATCATTTCCTTCATGACCAGACCCTGTATTTTTTCCTCTGAGTCATGTTCTTAATAGACATTTCTCAACTTTGGTTCTCCCTGGCAATGATCACTGGACTTAGAGTACAAATTATTTTTAACCATGAACAGAGTATTTTAAACATTCCTGTTTTGACTGTTAAAAGCTAATGCATTGAACTTCCCCCTATTATTCCATATGGGTTTACCTCATTGTGGAGGAGGCAATTACCTTGGGACACCCGTGACCCTCTTACCTTGAGTTTTTACTTTATTAATACTGCAATAACGTGTTTGGTTCTTCTGAATTTGAGAACATAAAGACTATCTTAGAGATTCTTAGTCTTAATGGCTCTTCTGTTAGGATGGTGTTATCTCAGGAATTATAACAGAATAAATAATGACATTTTAAAGTAGCCTAGGTTCTTTTGTTTTTCGTTTTGTTTGTTTTTTTGTTTGTTTGTTTGTTTTTGAGACAGCATCTTTCTGCACAGCTCTAGTAGTCCTGGAGCTCTCTTCCTAGAGCAGGCTGGTCTCTAACTTACAGAAATCTACCTGCTTCTGCCTCCGGATGCTGGCTATAGTGGCCTAGATTTATAATTTCAAATATTTAATACAGATTTAAAGTGCATTCTGCTCATTGCTCAGTAGTACACAGATTTAGTTAAATTAAAAGTTATGCCTTGTTCTTCCCATCCCTAAAGAACCGTGTAGTATTGATTTTTATAGACCCCCCTTAAAAATGGGTCCCCATCCAAAATATGCCCTCATTCCATTTCTGAAATATATTGTTAAGTTCTAAATTTACTCAGATCTAAAGATTGTGGGTTTATGTGAATGATCAGAAGTAATGTGAGTTATCAAAACGTGTTTTCTTCTTTGACGTAGTGACTAATCCTAGATAGCTTTTATAAAGTAATCCTGTTCCCAGTCTCCTGCCTCATACCAGAGTGGTGGAAGATGTTCACAGGTACACCAGTGCCTGCGAGCATACCTACATTTGAGGAATTAACTGCTCCCAAGCCCATACCAGCCCCAAAAGTCTGGGGAAAGAGATACTGCAAACGTGGCATTTTTTTGTAGGAAAATGGACTACCATAAAAGTTTGATACATTTAACTTACAGTGACCACTTTTAATCGCATCTGCTAATCGCAGGGAACATCTTTCACCCACTATGGACTATGACTTGAGCACAGTACCGCTCTCTCAGACTCATCTGTTTCCTACTGGATAAGATCCTTCAGATTGAAATTCAAATAAAATAAGCGATCTTAATGCAGGAATAATGTTGATAATGTTCTAAATTGTTTTTATTTGGAAACGTATGCTGATCCCTAACTCAGACATGTCATCAAACGATTGTCCTACCATGCTTCCTTGAATGTGGATCATAACACTGTGGCTTAGCCATCATGTAGAAAAAGTCCATCCAGTTCATGTTTCCTGTACGTACACAAAGTTCTTTTGCCTCTGCCAATAAAGCACAACTGTAAATTTTACTTAATTTCAATGAAAAGAAAAGCAATTATTATCAATTTGGTGGTTATAAAAAATTTAAAGGTAAAAAAATGTAAAAACGAAATGTGTGGAACAACTTGAATTCATCAACCTAAGTTTTTTAACTATAAGTTTTGTGAACTTTAAATGATAAACAAGTATTTCAAAAAACTGAGTCTGACTCAAGATGTCTGTTAGTGTACAATAAGTATCACAGTTGAAGTTAATATAAAATGCAACGTATAGTGAAATTTTCTTCCATTGAATATATGTGGGAATGACCATACTTAAAGCAAGCAAAGTGAAATATATTACTAAAACTAATCTGTTGTTTTTTTTTCTTTTTAATGTGGTTGCTAGAACTTCACATGTGGCCTGTCTTCACATGTCTCTTAGGAAGGGACGTGTTAGTGCAGCACAGAGACACCAAGTTCTTCCGATTACTCACAGATGACTCAGGCACAAGCAGACCACTGGGAACCCAACAGTGAGCCTCACTTGCCCTCACGGAGCAAGGAGCATGCATCCCACACCAGGGAAGATGGTGTACAAGGGGACAGTTAGGAACCCCATTGTCCAGGGCATCAGCACAATGGAAGCTGACATGACTTGGTGAAACCGGAAGGACCTTCCAGAACAAAGGACTTGTCACCTGAAGATAGATGACAGACACTAGATCACTGAGGAATGAGGAACTACAGGATTGCTGGCTTAGCGCCACGTCCAGTTAATGTCACTCAAATATGGCCGTGGAGGGTGTCTGTAAATCAGGACAAATGTGTGAGCTTGTTCCTAGTAAGCCAAGACCAACTGTCAAGCAGTGACTTTTATCCAGATTCACTCACTGTGAGATACAACCAGATATCCCATAAAATACACCAAAGGAATCTTAATTGGCCAGGTTCCTGAGAGTCCACCATTCTCCTGTTAAAACAAAAATAAAAACTTGAAAAGCAAAACAAACACAAACAAACAAACACCACAGGAGGCTGAGTCAGGAGAATCACCTAAGTTCACCACCGTCTCGAGCCACAGTGTGAGCTCTAGGCCAATCCTAGCTAATTTAGCAAAGAGTGTGTCTCCAATCCAAAGTCGAAACAGAACCAAGGATGCCCAACAACAATACAGACACAGCTGCCTGACAGCTGTGGGGAAGGGTGTGCAGCGGGAACAGCCTGAGAGCTGTGGGGAAGGGTGTGCAGCGCGAACAGCCTGGCTTTGCTTTGGGGGATGTAGGGCTGAGGTCATATCTCATCTCAGAATCTCAGGGCTGACTGGGCAGGCACTCTGGTCCAAGCTGTTGGCCGTGCACTTTGCTCCTCAATGGGCAGCTCCTGAGGAATGCATCCTTCTAACCTTTGCCTGTGTTTACTTCTTTTGGAGGAAATGAGAATATCATTTCTGACGATTTTTAATTAGTGAGGAAACAGACCCTGCTCTGGATAATAAAGAGTAACTGACAGAGCCTCGGAGGCAGGGACAGCTGCCAGACCAGCTAAGTTGAGGGCCCAGGATCCCCTTTTATTGGAGGCAAACTTTCTTTGTTAATGCTCAGTTTTCTAAGTGCGTTTGGATGTTTGTTAGCAATTGTAAGATGAGCCCTTAACAGGAAATGCAGGTACTTTTTTTTTTTCTTTTTCTCACTGTCGGGATCACCTACCATGAGAACTGTTCTGGGTCCCCTATCCAGCTAGACCAGTAATGTTCTTCTCTACATGTATGGTTAGAATGACTAAGTATTGACTCTTTAACCTCAAGATGGTAACAGCTTTGCAGAGAATGAGTAAGCCATGGGCTCTGCCTCGGGTGAAGGGCAGTGACTGAAGACAGACTGTGAGCGCCTTTGAAGGCTCTTAAGTAACTTCTTCACTTGCCTTCTTGCTCATAAAAGAAACTCTTCACACACAGTTCAGGGTGTTCAAGCAGGGACCCATGGTGGGGGAGGGCCACCGCAAAGAGCTTTCTGCATACAAACTGTGACCTACTTGGTCTTCGTTTCATAAAGCACACCCCATCAGGAACTAACTGGAAGCAAAGGTGAAGCTCTACCAGAAAAAGCAGAGAAGAACTTACCAGCAGGCCAGCTACACCATCAGAAGTAACCCCCTGCCAAGATAGATAGATAGATAGATAGATAGATAGATAGATAGATAGATAAACATATGTCACCATGAGGGCAGATATGCAACCACGCAGAAGCACACATGCATGAACATAAACACATGTGTGTGCACACACCCACCCACCCACCGACACACACACACACACACACACACACACACACACTTCACATTTGTTCTCTTTGTGTTTGTGTCTTATTACTGTCGCCATCTCAACTGCTTGCATTTTATATATTTTTAAGAACGAGTACACACATAGTATAATTTACTTTCTACAAATAGAGCTAAATACAAAGAAGATATTAAATCCCTAATAAGTGCCCGTTGTGCTTGGTACATGGTAACGTGCTGATACAAGAAAGATGTTCTGTGTTAAAATTTTAAAAAGAGCCAGACAACAAACAAACAAATAAAAATAAACAAACAAAAATCAGACCCAGCAGGCTGAATATTTCCTCAGAGCCGCTGAGAAGGGGTCTGCAATGGGAACAGCCTGGCCTTGCTTTAGGGATATGGGGCCTGAGGACACATCGCAGTATCTCAGAGCTGAGGCAGGGCAGGCTGAATGTTTGAAGGTATTTAATGTCTTAAATATATCTAAGACAGAAGGGTTAGCACTGCAGAGATCACTATCGGGTCATAAAGATCTTAAGAACTAGTCGGAAGGTGGCCAAGCATGCAAGGCAGGTGCATTTGAGTCTTGGAGTTAGAGGCCAGCCTGGTCTACAGAGTCCCAAGACAGCCAGAGAACCCCTGTCCTGATAAAAACCAAAACCAAAATCAAAGCGAAACAAAGCAGAAAAGACCTTAAGAACCGCAGGATGCTATGAGAAAACAGTTGACAGAGCTTTGATCAGTGAGGGCGCAGCAAGGGGATGACATGCATGAACTGCTCAAGGTTCTGTAAGTAGAATTCAGGCCACCACCCTGGGAACGGTGATATTCTAGTAGGAGAAACAGCTTATGTGGGTTTCCAGAGGAAGGCTAGAAACAGACATTGGAACAGCTCTGTCAGTAACCTTAGGCTCTCTGAGTCCCTCCACTTGCCTTTAATCTGAGCCCCTGCTTTCAGAAAAGGGAAGTTAGTGAGTAAAATGGATTTAATCACCAGCCTTAGAGGGTGCAGCCTAGGACTGGGTTTATAGACCATGGGGTTTCAGTTCTTTTTTTTTTTTTTTTTTTTTTTTTTTTTTTTTTTTTTGTCCATTGCAGTTATGGGTGGGTGGTTATGGGTCTGACTCCAGCCTGAACTTCTAGAAGAAGGAACCCAGGGGGCTTTGGGCAAACAATGGGAATAGCCCACAGCAGATGATTCAGAAATGAAACCTGAGAGAGCAAAGAGGAAAAAGGTTTAGCAAGAGAGAGCCAGAAAGAGAAAATCATAAAGGAGGGGATGGAGGGGGGAAGAAGGGAGCTCAGGTACTTGGGGGCCCACGGTTTCAGAAAACACGGAAATCACAGAATGGAAATCACAGAACGGAAGCCATAGGAGTCGCTCAGGCCACAGTGGGCTCCAACCCTGCCAAAGACACGGAGTGCAGGAGCAGTTCATCCAGGAGTGGCTTGATTGTTAACAAGGCAAGGAAGGGCTGAGCCTTTGGGGGAGCATTTGGGCTGTGACACTTCCACCAGTGAACTCTGCTCCAGTGAGAGAGCAGATGTCAGGCATCTGGGAACTCTATTTGCTCTCTGGGTGGTAACTTCCCTCTTGACTACAATCCCTTCTCTGGGTGAAATGTGCATTTCTGCACTTGTCATATGGCCTGCCAAGAATCCGCACGGCTCTGTGAGATTGCCCAGCTCCCTGATTCTTGCTGGGAATTCTGTGCTCTAAAGATACCAACGCTTTAGAAGTGTCGTGGCATTCACATTTATATTCAGTGGGTGATAATATGCCTGTAACATATTATGTAATTGTGTTAGAAATCACATTCCTGGCTAGAATTAGCCTTGGAGTTAGGCCTGCTGAGATTCTATTTCCCTGCTAATGAGCTTGCAAACTTTAGCTGGCTGATTGGTATTGACAGCATTCAATACCCATGATGACCCTTCCTCATCTGGAGAACTGGAAAGCTGCATTTGATGGCTACCATTTAAATCAGTGATCGGAATGGTCAAGTCCATCAGCAGGTTGCTAGCTTAACCTCACTTCACGTGTGGCAAGCTGCATGGTACAGTAGGCACAACCACCCGGAAGAAAAATCGCAACCCTGGGAAGCCTGGCCTGGGAAGAATTGGAAATTTTTCCTGACCTAAACTATCCTTGCTCGGAAAACAATCTCTGCAGTGTAGGACTTTCAGAGGACTGGGTTCTCTGCACTGGCAGCTGCAGTATGAGGGGACATCCGTCACATCTTGAGAACAACGTCAAGTTGTCTTGATGGGCATGAGTCAGAATAGAGGTTATTTTTCCCCCAAGGTTGGGGATGTTATTCAGGGGTTGTCCATTTGCTGAGCCATGTTCAAGACTAAGTCAATCTCCACCTTGTAATAAGGAAAAACAAGATTTGTCATAAGAAACAACGCTATGTTAAACATAGTGGTGGGGAAAATACAGACATGTAGATATACTGACACTTCAGTAAGTACGGCAGCTGTAAGGATTGAGCCAGGGCCCTGGACAGGCTGAGCAAATGCTTCATCATTTGGGTACATCTCCAGGCCCCAAATGGGAATACTTGAAATGCTTTAAAAAGTAGTAAAGTCTCTTGTCTATGACAGTATATGTGTAAGTCCCTTAAGGTATTACTGGCCAGGCCCCACCCCTAGACAAGTCTTAACAGTTGTAATGATGGTTTCTATACCCTCAAGAGGCAGGTGGCCAAGCTCAAGCCACAAAAATCCCACCAATTCCTGAGCTTGCTCCAAGATCAGGCCCAAAACTCCAGCAATCCCAGGCCGCCTTTATGACACCCCTCTTCCTGTGCTGTACGCACCAAGGAGCCTCTCCCCCAAGACCAGCAGTGCATGGAACAATGTGCAGCAAACCAAGAAGAATGTGATTTGCTTCCCTAGGGGCTTCAGGCATTCTCCAAAGACCGATCAAGAAACATAATCACTAGCAAACGTCTCTGGTGATCTCTATTAAAAACTGTTCTCGTGAGCCAGGGTTCTCTATTCTCAAATTTCAACATCTAAAATACTACAAATCCAAAGCTTTCTGGGCGCCAACAGGACTCCACAGGTGGAACTCACGTAATCACCACCTCCTGTGGCAGCTCACACAGCCTGCATGCTGGGGCCTCCAAAAAAAAAAAAAACGATCCTACAAAGTTACCTTCAGGTTCGATGTGGGAGGTACACATGAATTGGGAATGCACTTCCTACCGAGACTTGCACCCCACTCTCCTGAGAGCTCATTGTTCACCATGAAGCAAATATTAACTCTCCCTCCCAAAATCCAATCTCTGAAGTACTTCTGATTCCAGAAATTTTATTTATTCATGTATGTTGACCGAGTCTCACTCTATAGCTCTGGCTATTCTAAAACTCGCTATGTACACCAGGCTAGCCTTGAACTTACAGAGACCAGCCTGCTTCTGCTTTTCTGAGTGCTGGGATCAAACACATGCACCCCTACACCTGCACATTTTAGATAAGATTTAGATAAGAGCTAGTCAAGGTCTAACATATTGGTAACAGAAATCTCCATGGAGTTTCATCTAAGGCCAAAGCAGCCTGCCTTTTTATAACATCTGAGTCAATCAACAGCCCATTGTGTAATGTGTGCTAAGAGCTAGGCATCATTTGCTATACGTTGATTAGGAATTTTGTTTGTCCCATCTTTTTGTCTGAAAAAAAAAATCATTTAATACTTTTGGTTAAAAAAAAAAATACCATTTGCAAATGCATTTGTATATTGAAGCCCGGGTTTTTCAAATCCTCGTTGATATTTAACTGTATTTGACACTTATATTGTTTTAAGCTATTCTTTAGAATGTGTTTACATTGGAGTGTGAGACGGGGTTAGAAGTCCCCCCCCCCCGTATTGCCTTACTATATAGCATTTCTTATGTTCTCAAAGAAAAGAGTAGCAGCCCAGAAAACGGACTCTGTGCAGAGCTTGGTCCTTATCCTTTGCTACAACGGGTACGTGTTTTTTATAAAATGTTTTCCTTTCCTCTCTTGAGTGAGTCAAGGAAAGAATCCGCATCCTTTCACAGCATCAGCAGACAGGTCTATGAGCACAAGCTTTGTCAGAGATGCCTATGCACGTTCCGCACATCTACACAGAGCCACCACCACCCCTGCCCCCATGGCTGGTTTCCTGAGAGCATAGAAGCTGTTGTCCCAGCCTTTTCCCTACTTGCCTTGCCAAGCTATTCAAATAGCATTCTTGCTTTCTCACAAATCACTCCCAGGGACACTGTCCTCACGAGGTGACAGATGGCTTTCTTTTTTTTTTTTTTTCCCTGTGTCCTTTGACATACTTCTGAGTTCCTCTTAAGTACAGAACAGGGACTATTTTAAATCAAGCCAGTGAGACATCCCCCTCAGTTCCCATCTTCGTGTTGTGTATTCGAGTTCATGGATTGTCTTTATTTAAAAATGTGTTTATAACAAAATAGGGTGCAACGTTGGTGTTTGGCAGCTGCGAATATACCAGAAACATCAAACTATAGTGAGTAGGCATTCTTTTTCAAATATATATTATTTTGATTAGTGAATAGCTGCCTAGGGCTATGATTTTAAAATGGGAGTTTAAAATTTATTAATTAGAAAGCATATGAAGCTGTATGGTAACATATAAATTCTATGTCACCTTTCTCAAAAAAAAAAAAAGTCATCATTCCCTCATGGAATATAAAGTATATTGTTGCTAATAAATTTATCACTCTGTTTTTCTCTTTGTTATACTCCTTTAATAATTTCAATTTTATAGTGACATTTAGAAAATAATTAGAAAAGACAGAGGTTATATTGAGCTTATAAAATCAGCATATTAGCTCAATAATACATACATATGTATATTATTTTAATGTCTCTTTGCTGTGTTTCCTATTGAGGCTTGCAAGAGAACTGACTCTCAAACAGTCAGTTTAAATCCTCTCTCCCCGCTTCCACTCCCTGTCTCTACAGTTGGAAATACTGCCCGGAGTATCTGAACACAACTTTCTGAGTCACAAGAGTCAAAATTATTTAATTTTCTCAAAGATCCATCATTATGTATTACCATTAATTCATTTTTAACAAGTATTTAGGAAGTGCCTCTGTCTTGTATAAGGCACCTGTATCAGATGGGACTCTCCAGTCTTCTCACATCTGGCAACTGTTTTCCGTATACAGGTGCATTGAAGCAACAGAAATCAATGCTACTAGACAACCTCAGAACCCAGTTCTCCCACCACACCAAGCCTTGGATACCCCAACACACCTGAAAAGCAAGATGCAGATCTGAAATCCCATCTCATGAGTATGAGAGAGGAAATTAAGAAGGACATAAATAACTGACTTAAAGAAATAGAGTGAACACAGGTAAACAAGTAGAAGCCCTTAAAGAGGAAACAAATAAATCTCATAATGACATACAGGAACGGAACGTGACCCTCCTCCAGCTAAGAGCTGATTCTTTCAGACCTTGCCTTACCACAAATAGCCACGCCTTTCTCTAAGCTCCTGCAAATAGCCACGCCTCTCTCCAAGTTCCTGTTCCGCTGGAAGTCCCGCCTCCAGATACTGAAGATGAAGATGTTGATTGGGCCCTGGGTTGCTGACAGACTGGGGGAGGGGTTTTTCTCTGCCTACCTGCTTGTAACAAAGAGAGATCAACAATGATGGAGGACTGAAAGCACACCATGCCTCTGTCTCATTTTTTAACCCCTTCCCGCATACCGGTTCCCTTAATTTTTCACAGGCTCTAACTCCCATTCCAGAAGACCCATTCATGTGTGGCTACAGGCAGCCACACAGGAAAACACAATCAAACAAGTAAAGGAATTGAACAAAACTGTCCAGGATCTAAAAATGGAAATAGAAATATTAAAGAAAACACAAAAGGAGACAACCCCGGAGATGAAAATCTAGGTACAGAGATCAGAAGTCAGGCTGGTGAAGTGGCTCAGCAGGTAAGAGCACTGACTATTCCGAAGGTCCTGAGTTCAAATCCCAGCAACCACATGGTAGCTCAAAACCACCCATAAATGATACCTGACGCCCTCTTCTGGTGCATCAGCTACAGTGTATGTATAATAATAAATAAATCTTTAAAAAAAAGAGAGAGATCAGAAGTCACCAGCAGAATACAGGAGATAGAAGACAGAATCTCAGGTGCAGAAGATACCCTAAAAGACATTGACCCAACAGTCAAGAATAATACAAAAAGCAAAAGGCTCCTAACTCAAATCATTTAAGAAATACAGGACATGATGAAAAGGTCGAACCTGAGAATAATAGGTATAAAGAGAGTGAAGATTCCCAACACAAAGGGCCAGCAAACACCTTCAACAAAATCATAGAAGAAAACTTCCATAACCTAAAGAGAGATACCCATAAACATAAAAGAAGCCTACAGAACACCAAACAGATTGGGTCAGAAAAGAAATTCCTCCCATCACATAATAATTTTAACACAAAATGCAGAAAACAAAGAAAGAATACTGAAAATGGTAAGGGGAAAATGTCAAGTAACATATAAAGGGAAATCCATCAAAATTACACCAGACTTCTCAACAGAGATTCTCAAAGTCAGAAGATACTGGACAGATGTCATATAGACTCTAAGAAAACAAAAATGCCAGCTCAGGCTACTATACCTAGCAAAATTCTCAATTACCACAGAGGGACAAGCCAAGTTATTCCATGACAAAACCAAACTTAAACAATATCTTTTGACCAATTCAAACCTACAGAGGATAATAGAAGGAAAACTCCAACACAAGGAGGGAAACTACACCCAAGAGAAAGCAAGAAACTGATCTTCTCACAACAAATCCAAAAGAAAAGAATAACACAAGTATAATTGCAGCTCTAACAACAAAAATAACAGGAAGCAACAATCATTCGTCTTTAATATCTCTCAACATCAATGAACTCAATTTCCTAATAAAAAGACATAGACAAGTAGGCTGGATACTTAAACAAGACCCAGCATTTGGCTGCATACAGGAAACACACCTTGATGGCAAAGACAGACACTACTTCAAAGTAAAAGCCTGTAAAAAAAATTTTCCAGGCAATGGTCCTAAGAAACAAGCTGGAGTAGCAATTCTAGTATCCAATAAAATAGACTTTCAACCAAAAGTTATCAAAAAAAAAAAAATGGGGAAGGATACTACATCCTCCTCAAAGGAAAAAATCTACCAAGAGAAAGTATTAATTGTGAACATCAATGCCACAAATGCAAAGGCACCCACATATGTAAAAGAAACATTACTGAAGCTCAAAGCACACATTGAACCTCACACAATAATAGGAGGAGATTTTAACACCCCGCTCTCACCAATGAACAGATCATGGAAACAGAAACTACACAAAGACACAATGAACCTAACAGAAGTTATGAACCAAATGGACTTAAGATTTATCTACAAAACATTCCATCCTAAAACAAAAGAATACAACTTCTTCTAAGCACCTCACAGTACCATCTCCAAAATTGACCATACAATTGAATATAAAGCAAGCCTCAACAAATACAAGAAGATTGAAATAATCTCATGCATCCTATCAGATCATCATGGCCTAAGGCTGTTGTCTTCAACAACGAAAAAAACAGGAAGCCTACATACACATGGAAGCTGATAGCTCCATAACTTGGTTAGGGAAGAAATAAAGAAAGAAATTAAAGACTTCTGAGAATTTAATGTAAATGAAGGTGCAATATACCAAAACTTATGGAACTCAAAGCAGTGCAAAGAGGAAAACTCATAGCTCTGAGCACTTCAATAAAGAAATTAGAGAGAGCATACACAAGCAGCTTAGCAACACATCTGAGACCTCTAGAACAAAAAGAAGCAAATACACCCAAGAGGAGTAGACAGTTGAAAGTAATCAAACTCAGGGCTGAAATCAACCAAGTAGAAACAAAAAGAACTATCCAAAGAATCAACAAAACCAAGAGCTGGTTCGTTGAGAAAATCAACAAGGTAGATAAACCCTTAGCCAGACTAACCAGAGGGCACAGAGACAGTATCCAAATTAACTAAATCAGAAATGAAAAGGGAAATATGAGAACAGAAACTGAGGAAATTAAAAAAAAAATTATAAGATCCCACCACTAAAGCCTATCCTCAACAAAACTGGAAAATCTGGATGAAATGGACAATTTTCTAGACAGATACCAAATACTAAAGTTAAATCAAGACCGGATAAACCATCTAAACAGTCCCATAACCCCTAAAGAAATAGAAGCAGTCATCAAAAGTCTTTCAACCAAAAATAGCCCAGGACCAGATAGGTTTAGTGTAGAATTCTATCAGACCTTCAAAGAAGATGTAATACCAATACTTCTCAAAGTATTCCATAAAATAGAAGCAGAAGGAATGCTACCTAATACATTCTATGAAGCCACAGAAACACTAATACCTAAACCACCCAAAAGTGCAACAAAGAAAGAAAACTTCAGACCAATTTCCCTCATGAATATTGATACAAAAAATACTCAATCAAATTCTTGCAAACCAAATCTAAGAATACACATGCACCATGATCAAATAGGCTTCATCCCAGGGATGCAGGGATGGTTCAATATACAGAAATCCATCCATTTACTCCACTATATAAACACACTCAAAGAAAAAAAAAACATATGATCATCTCATTAGATTATGGAAAAGCCTTTGGCAAAATACAACACCTCTTCATGCTAAAAGTATTGGAGAGAATAGGAATTCAAGGTCTATACCTAAATATAATAAAAGCAATAGACAGCAAGCCCGTAGCCAACATCAAACTAAATGGAGAGAAACTTGAAGCAATCCCACTAAAATCAGGGACTAGGCAATGCTGCCCACTCTCTCCCTACCTATTCAATATAGTACTTGAAGTCCTAGCCAGAGCAATTAGGCAACAAAAGGAGGTCAAAGGGATGCAAATTGGAAAGGAAGAAAGATAGCACTATTTGCAGGTGATATAATAGTATACTTAAATGCCCCCCCTCAAAAGAAATCCACAAGAGAACTTCTAAAGCAACTTCTAAAACAACTTCAGCAAAGTGGCTGGATACAAAATGTACTCAAACAAATCAGTAGCCTTCCTCTACTCAAAGGATAAGTAGGCTGGGAAAGAAATTAGGGAAACGACACCCTTTTTAATATTCACAAACAATATGAAATATCTTGGTGGGGTGCTAACCAAACAAGAGAAAGATCTGTATGACAAGAACTTCAAGTCTCTGAAGAAAGAAGTTGACGAAGACCTCAGAAGATGGAAAGATCTCCTATACTCATGGATTGGCAGGATTAACATAGTAAAAATGGCCATTTAATCTAAAGCAATCTACAGATTCAATACAATCCCCAACAAAATTATAAGTCAATTCTTCACAGAGATAGAGGAATTCTCAAATTTATCTGAAATAACAAAGGATCCAGGATATCAAAAAACATTCTCAAAAATAAAAACTGGGGAATCACCACCCCTGACCTATACACCACCCCTGACCCTGTAGCTATACTACAGAGCAACACAGATTAAAAACCACATGGTATTGGTACAGAAACAGATAGGCAGATCAATGGAATAGAACTAAAGACCCAGAAATGAACCCACATACCTATGGTCACGTGATCTTTGACAAAGGAGCCAAAACCATACAGCGGGAAAAAGACAGCATTTTTAACAAATGGTGCTGGTTCAACTGTTGGTTAGCATGTAGAAGAATGCAAATAGATCTTATCTCCTTGTACAAAGCTCAAGTCCAAGTGGATCAAGGACCTTCACATAAACCCAGATATACTGAAACTAATAGAAGACAAAGTGAGAAAGAACCCCGAACACATTGGCACAGGGGAAATTTCCCTAAACAGAACACCCAATAGCTTCTGCTCTAAGATCAAGAATTGACGAACGGGACCTCATAAAATTGCAAAGCTTCTGTAAGGTGAAGGACACTGTCAATAGGACAAACGACAACCAACAGATTGGAAAAAGATCTTTACCAATATCCAGTATAAACAAACAACTCAAGAAGTTAGACTCCAGAAAACCAAATAACCCTATTAAAAATGGGGTACAGAGCTAAACAGAGAATTCTTCACTGAGGAATATCAAATGGCTGAGAAGCACCTAAAGAAATGTTCAACATCCTTAGTCATCAGGGAAATGCAAATCAAAACAACCCTGAGATTTCACCTCACACCAGTCAGAATGGCTAAGATCAAAACAGATGACAGCAGATGCTGGGGAGGATGTGGAGAAAGAGGAACACTCCTCCATTGCTGGTGGGATTGCAATCTGGTATAACTACTCTGAAAATCAGTCTGGCGGTTCCTCCGAAAATTGGAAATAGTTCTACCTGAGGACCCAGCTTCAAGACTCTTGGGTATATACCCCCAAAATGCCCCAATATATAACAAGGACACATGTTCCACTATGTTCATATCAGCCTTATTTATAATAGCCAGAAGCTGGAAAGAACCCAGATGTCCCTCAACAGAGGAGTGGATACAGAAAATGTGGTACATCTACACAATGGAGTACTACTCAGCTATTTAAAAACAATGACTTCATGAAATTTGTAGACAAATGGATGGAACTAGAAAGTATCATCCTGAGTGAGGTAACTCAGTCACAAAAGAACACACATGGTATGTACTCACTGATAAGTGGATATTAGCCAAGATAAAAGTTCAGAATTCCCAGGATACAATTCACAGACCATATGAAACCGAAGAAGAAAGAAGCTCACACCAAAGTATGGTTGCTACAGTCCTACACAGTAGGGGGAGGAGAATAAATTCTGAGAAGTTGGGGGAGGGGATCTGGGAGGGAGAGAGGAGGGGGAGGGAGAAAGGGGGGGCCAGTTCAGATATGGGAAGAGATGGGGGAGAACTACAGAGGTTCAGGAATTTGAAAGTAGGTGTATAACAGTAGGGGAGGAAGAACTGGAGGTAGCCACTAGAAAGTCCCAGACGCCAGGGACCCAAAAGGTTTCCAGAACCCAACAGGGAGGACATTAGCCAAAATACCCAGCAAAGGGGAGACAGAACCTGTAGAGTCCATATCCAGTGTATAGGCAAGGCCCCTGATTGAGGGATGGGGACACCCACACACCTCAAAAATATTAATCCAGAACTCCTCCTGTCAAAAGGAAATGCAGGGACAAAGAGTGAAACAGAACCTGAAGGAAAGGCCATCCAGAGACTGCCCCCCCGCCCCCCAGGGATCCATCCTATCTACTGACACCAAACTCAGACACTATTAGTGATGCCAAGAAGTGCTTACTAACGGGAGCCTGGTATAGCTGTTCCCCGAGAGGCTCTGCCAGAGCCAGACCAATACAGATGCGGATGTACACAGCCAACCATTGGACTGAGCACCAGGACCCCAATGGGGAAGTTAGGGCAAGGACTATAGGAACCAAAGGGGTTTGCAACCCCATAGGAAGAACAACAATATCAACCAACCAGAACTCCCAAAGCCCCCAGGGACCAAGCAAAGAGTACACAGAGGGTACCAGTGGCTCCAGCTGCATATGTAGCAGAGGATTGCCTTCAGTCTGAGGGAGCCCCTCGGTCCTGTGGAGGCTTGATGACCCAGGATAGGGAAAGGCTATGCTGCTGAGGCAGCAATGGGTGGGTGGGTGGATGTGGGAGCACCCTCATAGAGGCAGGGGAGGGAGGAGGGGGTAGGAGTCTTGTGGAAACTGGGAAGGGGGATAACATTTGAAATGCAAATGAATAAAATAACCAATAAAAAACCCACAAATTTTAAAAAGTACAGATTCATTGATTCACATTCAGTGAATTAATGCATAATATACCATAAAGCAGAGAACCTTCTCATGACATAGAATGTCTACCACTGTGACTTTTACTCTTGATGCTATTAGGGACAATAACAAAACTTGGTGCCCCTGCATTGTGTAGGGTAAAGTTTAAATACACACATCTACTATAGAGCTCGACTCTCAATACCCAAGAGTTAGAGGACTGACACTCAGTACCGGAGAGGGCAGGCAATTCTGCACAGGAGGCAGCACCTTAGGGTAAGGTCGAGAGTTGAAGCATGCAGCTGAAAGGATGCTGTAAGCAGAGAAGGTGGGACTGCAATGATGCAGCCTGCACATCCCAGGCTCCTGTCTGCAATCACAACATGGCATCCGCAATAGTGTCAGGGTTTGGTGCCCGCACATGGGATGAAGCTCTAGGTGGGGCAGTCTCTGGATGGCCTTTCCTTCGGTTTCTGCTCCACGTTTTGTCCCTGCATTTCCTCTAGACAGGAGTGGTTCTGGGTCAAAAATTCTGAAGATGGGTGGGTGGCCCTGTCCCTATGGAAGAGTTAGGGGAAGGACTGAAGAAGTTGGAAGTGATTACAACCCTACAGGAAGAACAAAATGATCAATTGGCTGAACTCTTCAGAGATCCCAGAGACTAAGCCATTAATCAAAGAGCATCCATGGGCTGGTCCATAGTCCTTGGCACATATGTAGCAGAGGACTGCCTTGTCTGGCCTCAGTGGGAGAGGATGCACCTAATCCAGTAGAGACTTGATGTCCCAGGGAAAAGGGATGCTGGGCTTGGGGTGGGGTGAGGGGGAATAGGTACGTGAGGGGAGTGGATGGGTGGGTATGTGGGAAGCACTCTCTCAGAGGCAGAGAAGAAGGAGGATGGGTTGAAGAACTCTGGGAGGAGTGACTGGGAAGGGAGTCAACATTTGCAATATAATATAACAATTTAACATTTGCAATTATAATATAATAATTTAAAATAAAAAACAAAGCAAAGCCTTCACATCCTTTGTCCGGTAACCTTGTGCTGGGGACAACATATCATGACAGGAACTGCCCAAAGCAGGCCAGGACAGAGACATCTCAGAAGCCCAAGGCAGCTCCTTGTTCCCATTTCTCCTATCCTTAGCCCTGGACAATGGCTGTATAGATTTCATTTGTGTGTGACTGCGTTTCAGTTGGCCTTGGTGTGCATAACTATTCTATCATATCTGACTTTCCTACTCCCTTCTCCTCTTGCTCTGGTGGATTCTGTGAAACTAGATGTTCCTTGATGTAATGATTCTTAATTAAAAATTGAGGCATGGGGCACGGCACAGCACAGTCCTTGTGGTCCACTGCACGCTGTGTGCTCTCATCTTGAAAACAGTGTAGTTAACTGTACAACGGGAGTTCCAGATTAATGTTTACCTTCCAAAGAAAGTTTGGAGAAATCATGTTTAGGAATATTAGAAACTGAAACAGAGCCACGTACTGCTAGAATCATACAGGGTCCATGACCAGAAAGTGAAGGAAGGAATTTGCTGGAATTATGAAAAAGCATTAATACGAGTGACACAATCATGGAATAAGGGAATACAAACATGGGGTACTTTAATTCAGGAAGGAAAAAAACTATTGAAGTTATGAAATGAGTTTTGCACAACATTTGAGAGTAGTTCCTTGTCTCCTTTGGATATGTATGGATAAGAAAGTATAGAATGCATAAAACTATATACTGGTAAAACTAAGTCAAAGCACTGGGATTCTTAGGAGAGTCAATGTGTGCAATGTGCAGATACAGAAAGCTAGCAGAACTATTGGGTTAAGGGTTAACTTGATTCTTTCTGGCCACTGCCTGGCAGCTTTGCCCATGTCATTTATCATTAGAGTTTCACAAGAAAATGCAAGTAGCTGGCCTCGGAGCTCTGAGCTCTGAAGTATAATAAAGTTTAAATAATGATAAGTTTGCAATTGTTATTATTTTGGCCACAGGCCAAGGAATAGGGGAAGCTTGAAACTTTGGGGAACAATTGTAAATTCTTCATTCTTTGTGGAATGTGCATATTCTTTTGAATTTGATTTGGTCATGATTATACAATGTCTTTTTTTCTATCTGCTCTTGGAGTATCACTAAAACACTGGGCCAACGTAAAGGCAAGAAGGGGTGTGGAGTGTGGAGAGAGAGTGTGAGGAGAGAGAATGTGAGGTATGCATGGAGAGAAAGAGTAAGTGAGATGTGAGGAGAGAGTGTGTGGAGGGTGTGTGTGGAAGAAGAATGCACAGAGTGAGTGTGTGAGTGTGAGAAAGGGAACGAACAAGAGGGCACCCCCCCAGCCCAAGGAGGGAGCAAAAGTGTGTGTGTGTGTGTGTGTGTGTGTGTGTGTGTGAGAGAGAGAGAGAGAGAGAGAGAGAGAGAGAGAGAGAGAGAGAGTAACTTTAAGCCTTGAAAAACTTGCCTGTCAGCTCGTACCAGAAAAGTTGTCTGCACGTATTTATTACGTGCCTTCCAGATATCCCTCTTCCAGGTGAGAACCCAGATCCTGTGTCCAGGCTGGACCCCAACCATGTTCGCTTGGTATGGGAAAATTACAGTGCATTCTTGAAAATAGCGCATAGTGGAAAAGCCAAAACCCATCGTATAAAAATAATCCCAGCCAAAAAAAATATAAAATTAGAGCTAACACTAAAAGTCAGAACTAAACTGGAAGCATAGACACAGGGTCATGAAAGGTCACTGGGATGTTTGATAGGAAAGCACAGCAGCTGAAAGAAGGTGCAGCATCAGAGAATTGTTGGGACAGGTGACTGTTGAACCCCCATAAATGGCCCATGTTCTTCTCCCCTTCCTCTCCTTTGAGCCGCACAGAGCAGTGTGGCACTCTGGCCACCTGCCCCAGCAGCACCTTGTAGGTCTTTAGGAATGTCCATACGTGGACCTTATCCAGCAATCAGAATCCCTTAGAGCTGGACATAAACACTCACGTTTACACCCTCCTGCACAATAGGAGACTTTGGGAGAGACCACGAACTGGCTGTTACTCAGAATCCATCTTTCAACTAGCTTTGGAACTCTTTAAGAATAGGCTTGGAGGCTCCATCCCTGTGCAGATGTTGACAGCCTACAGCTGGGCATAGGCCTGACACAGCAAGGGCATCCTCGGGGGCTGGAGGATGCTTACTCAGGTTTAGAAAACCATTGCCTAAGATTGTCTGGCTGGTGAATTATGCTTCTGCTGCTCGAATAAATGAAATAATTAGTCCCCTGACCTTTCCCAGTGTAATTACATAGGGATGGCGAGGTTATAATTTCATGCCATGAACCCCAGAAAGATCTAGAAAAACAAAGAAGCTGAGATGAAAGATGGCCCCGCTCATATTTGGCTGCCAGTAACTGATGGCCTTGGGAACGGAACAGCCAAGATGACCACAGCACTTATTAACTTGGTGTCTAACAAGGTAGACATTTATGCAGAGACCCTCCCGACACAGGACAAAGAATTGCCTTTGATCTAATCAATTGCATCAGAATCCCGGTCTCCCTCCTCCCTTACTGGCCCCAGAAATTCAGGGACCTCCCTTTGCCCAGGTTAATGCCTGTGTTTCCAGTTTGGAAAAGAAAGATCATCGTTTCCTACTGCTCATCTGCCAGGGTGATTAAATCTGAAACGTACCTCTCATCCGTAAGGACTTTGTGGGGGTGGGGGGGGAGGATGAGAGTTAGGAGGACTTCCCAAGGAAGCAGCTTAAACAGGTATGTTATGCCCCGAGTCCGCGGAAACCCAGAAGAGTCCAAGAATTGCGAAGACGGCTGCAACTTGCAAGAGTCTTATTGTTTCAAGTCTTGACTCGGATCACAAGTCCCCTACCTACGATGTAGGTGCTAAGCATGTGATGACGAGTTCAGAAAACACTGGGTTTATATACAGCGTAGTTAGGAATTTTTTGAATAAGAAACACCTCAGAGAGAGAGGTGGGGGGGAAGGGGGAAGGGAGAAGGGGGAGGGGGAGGGGGGAAAGAGGGAGGGGTGGGGGAGGGAGAGCTAGTTTTTTGGTGATACAGAGGCAGGAGGCTGTCTCAAGCTAGCATTTGGCTCCTCGGGATGTTTTCATTAAGGGGGGTTTTATGAGTAGTGCTATTCTAATGCCAGACTGGGTTCCCTCGGAGCAGCCAGAGATGGGGCGGGAGCCCTGAGCTTGCAGAAGGGAGGATGCAGCGCAGAAACCAGCTGCCAGCGCATGGTGCTGGCCGAGGGTGGGAGGGAAAATGGGAGCTGCTGCGGGAAGAAATGCAGGGCCAAACTGTCTGTACACAGCCCTGGGAGTGTCTTTGGTAAGGCTTTAACTGCAGAGAGTTTGCATCAGTGATTCCGGGGTTCTAATAGGTGATGCTTTCATTCCCAGGCACTCTTTCCTAAGGCTCACTTCTATAGCAACAACATTTTCAAAAGTTCAAATAAGAACAAAGTCAGGGTGGAGCCTGTAGCTCAATTCCTGGGTGATGGAGGTGAGGCTAGTTGGGAGGGGGAGTGGCGAGCTAGCTCGAATAGAATAAAGACCCTGCTGCGAGTTGCATCAGATTGGCTCCTGTCTGGTTTTGGGGGGATCACTAACATTTCCCTGACACTACA
>NW_022196899.1:5921154-5925214 GCF_008632895.1 Mastomys coucha
ACACACACACACACACGCACGCACGCACGCACGCACGCACGCACGCATACGCACACGCACACCCATACATGAAACTAGCAACCAAAGAGACTTGTTTACGGCGTTAGGATCTAGTGAGGCCTTGTAGCTCATGTGTGAGGGACTGGTCCTTTGGAATGTAATGAGTGCAAGGTCATAGTTTATAGGACTTGCTATGAGACGGGTGCATGGAAATGGAAAACGAAAACCACTTAGCTATCACCCTGTAAAGCAGGTCCGACCCTTCCGTTTTTTGGGGGGTGGCCGTGCCTTTTAGATCACTTTTCTATTTAGACATATTGGAGGAGGGAGGGTTCTTGGCTTCTAAACGGAGATGTTGGAAGAGAATTTCTTACTGGAAGTTTTTCAGGGAAGCCCTGGCTACAGCTCAGTTTTCCCCTCCTTCGTCCTGGAGGAAGAAGCCCACAGGTTTCTATGAAGAGAACGTTGAAGGGCTTGCGAGCAAGAAGGGGATCGGCTCTTTCTCAGTAGAACCTGTCTTGTCTCCGAGTCACACATTTTGAGAAACCCCTACCTAAGCCTCTCCACCGCTTGCATTGCCCTTGTTTTATTTTTCCAATCTTAAAAATTACATTTGTTTCCTGGGGGCGGGGGGGTGTGGGGGGAGATGGTGGTACACCACAGTGCACACAGCGTGTGGAGATCAGAGGAAAGCTGTGGGCGTCCTTCTGTCCTTCTGCCATGGGGATCCCAGGTATTGACTACTACCAAAAAGGAAAAAGAAAAAAAAAAAGACTTTGAAAGGTAAATAAGGTGATAATGAGGAAGTGCCAAAGTCAAAGCACCAATACAGGTGAGGTCCTTGACTTGTACTCATTTGAGTTTTTTCTTACCCTATTTTTTTCATTTCCCACCCCCCCCATGTGTGTGTGTGTGTAGTGTCAGGGAAATGTTAGTGATCCCCCAAAAAACAGACAGGGGCCAATCTGATGCAACTCACAGCAGGGTCTTTATTCTATTCGAGCTAGCTCGCCCCCCCCACCCCGCAACTTCCCCACAACTCGCCTCACCGCCATCACGCAGGACGGTTTTGGTGGTGGGGGAGCCGCA
Source organism: Mastomys coucha (assembly GCF_008632895.1). NCBI lineage: Eukaryota > Metazoa > Chordata > Mammalia > Rodentia > Muridae > Mastomys > Mastomys coucha. The sequence continues at coordinate 5,922,244 of NW_022196899.1, forward strand.
AATGTCTCGAATGTCTATCGAGGCAAGGCTTTATAGTAAGAAGGGAGCAGGAAGTACACGTGCAAACATCTAATTGGAAAGCTCCTGTGACTGGTGCTCGGAGTCAAATCACGAACTTAATTTCTGCTCTCTCTGCCTTGGTGGTCGTTAGGCAGGGGGTGGGCTTGTAGCCTGGGGTGCAGGTTTGTTGGGGGAATAACCTGGAGACACTGGTCTTGTTGAGGATGTAACCTGGAAATGCTGGTCTTGTTGGGGATTAGCCTAGAGACTGGAGCTAGGCTTGAGTTTTGTTAAGGGGCTACTTTGAAACCAATGTTAGGTACCCGCCTGCTAGTTTACTTGCGTTCAAACTTAGGTCAGGTTCTCTAAAATGGAGCCTGGACTTAAAAGCTTTGGCATCTCAACGGTTCTGACACTGAAGCAGTAGGATTGCTCTCAATTCGAAGCTACCCCAGGCTTCTTGAAAACAAAACATGGCAGCAGCCAGTCCCACATCTCCAAGTCTCTCACTCACCATACCTAAACGTAGACTGTTGACAAGATTTTTCATTAGGTTTCCCTCTATTTCATAGCATCTAAGTTTGGATGAACTGAGCCCGATTAGGATGTCCCTCCACCCTTCATCCAAACTCAGCCTGCTGGATTTCAAGTGACTGTTCACAATGCTTACTTAGCATTACCAAGTCTGCCCTGGGACTTGCTATGCAAGAGCTGTAGGTGAGGTGTCTGGAGTTAGGTAGGTCGACCCAGCAAATTCCAGGATAGCAAACCTCTATATTCTGGCTCTGAAGAATGGTTCTAGAAACCAGAGAGATGGGCAAGAAATACCAACTGTGAGATAAAATAAATATTTTTCTGTTTACCCCGAGTTGAAGAAAGTTGAGAAGATTTTTTTTCTCCCTAACATAAGAATGTGGAGGAGTCTGGTTCACGGATGACCTATTTCAAATCACCGGTTCCCAAGTGAGATTTCCCCACTTGAAGGCTGTCTGAAAACCCTGTAGAAAATGGGAAACCCCCAGGCTTTGTCCCCAGCTGTTGAGTTGGATTTTCTAGGATATGAGCTCCAAACCCTACATAGTCTTTTTTTGGTTTTGTTTTGTTTTGTTTTGTTTTTTTAATGTTCTTATTCAGGGCCTGGAGACATGGCTTCTGAGTACATACATTTCTTGGTTCCGAGTACCCAGGTCAGGTCAGATGGCTCATTGGTCACCTCTAACTTCTGCTCTAGGGGACCCAGAATCCTCCTCTGGCGTCCACAGGCATTGCTAGTATTCACAATCTGTTCCGCCAACCTATATAAAGAATTATTTTTAAATCTTATGCAAAGTCATATTGATGATTACCTATAATCCTAGCAGGCTGAACCAAGAAGATGGCAAGGACTACATAGTGAATAAAAAAATGACAACAAAGAATCGCCTATGCAATGAAAAATACACACCGGACTAAGGGTTTCGTCACCTAACTTTATCTCTCTGCGTATCTTAGTTATTTTATCTCCCTAGAGATATTTTATTTGTAAAAAAATAAAATAAATAAAATGACCTTACGTTCCTAGAGCCCTAAAGTTGGATATGATTATCTAATTATTATTTGATCGCCAACCTTTCTAGAGCCTACCATTCAATTATATATTTCTAATTAAAAAGTTTCTACGAATTCTTCCCAAGGATTTATTACTGTTTTGTAGTATTTATACAAATTCCTTCCCCAAAATGTAACTTAATATCCACCGTCTCTGTGGAAGGGACCCTACTTAGACTCTACCTTTTCTGTCCTCTGACATCTTGGCACATTAGAACATCCATCAGTGACGCATGGCCTGAGAGAGCAATGGCTTCATGATGATCAAATTTGCTAACACTACAGTATGAGACACACGGAGATCAGGGACTGTTTTGTTGTTGTTGTTGATGAAATTGACAAAAAAAAAAAGTCATGTAAATTATCATTTAAACAAGTTTTACCCTAGTGTGGTCCTACACTCCTATAATCCCCACTATTTGGGAAGCAGAGGCAGCATACTGATAAGTTTGAAGTCACCTTGGCTACATACTCAAATGCAACAAAGCAAACCAAACCATGATGTTCACTGACCCTTGAATAGCCGCCCTCCCCCCGAAGCCTGCTGCACAATTACTTCAGGCTCAGTTCCCGATGGACTGAAGTAGCTAGGACTTTATTTTTCATGAGCTGAATGGAACCAATAGTCCAGTGACTATACCTAGCTTCTCAATTCAGAAATGGTTCGGGGCTATTTCTAAGCTACGCAGTTTTCATTCACTAAATATATATTTAAAGCTAAGGTTTGTGCTGGACTGTGGCTTATGAAGAAAGTAACTATGAAATATAATGCAGATGAGGCTGCTGAGACAGGTTAGTGTGTAAAGCGCCCATTGTGTGTAAAACATGTGACCATATTCAATCATCAAATCCAGACACTATTGTGGATGCCAAGGAGTGCTGGATGACAGGAGCCTGAGATAGCTGTTTCCTGAGAGGCTCTGACAGTACCCGACTAATACAGATGTAGAGGCTCACAGCCATCCACTGGACTGAGTACAGGGTCCCCAATGAAAGAGCTAGAGAAAGGATCCAAGGAGCTGAAGGGTTTGAAACCCCTTAGGATAAACAACAATATGAACTAACTAGTACCCTCAGAGCTCCCAGGGACTAAACCATCAACCAAAGAGTACACATGGGGTGGGGGGACTCATAGCTCCAGCAGCATGTGTATAGCAGAGGATGGCCAAGTCGGTCATCAGTGGGAGGAGAGGCCCTTGGCCCTGTGAAGGTTCTATGCCCCAGTGTAGGGGAATGCCAGGGCCAGTAAGCAGGAGGGGGTGGGATGGTGAGCAGTGGGAGCAGGGGAGGGAACAGGGGTTTGTTTTAGTTTGGGAGTTTTTTATTTTATTTTTCTTTCTTATTTTATTTTCTCTTTCTTTCTTTCTTTTCCTTTTTTTTTTTT
>NW_022196899.1:5925417-5936714 GCF_008632895.1 Mastomys coucha
AACATCTAATAAAAAAAATGAAAAAAAAAAAAAATGTGACCACACACATAAGACCTGGGTATCGAAGACAGCACTGAGCCCTGAAGTGGGTGGAGACAGGTGGAGGAAGCCCTGGAGCTCCATGACCAGCCTGCCTGGGGCACTTGGTGAGATTCAGGCCAATGAGAGACCCTGTCTCAGTAAACATAGTGTACAATGCCTGAGGAGGAATGACATGCATGAACATGTGCACCCATAGACATTTGGTGAATGCGCTGCACGTGTGCACCTATAGACATTAGGTGACATTTGCTGCAAGCGCGCGCACACACACACACACAAGTTTCCTTGTTGTAAGATTGGTAAGTAGTCTAAATTTTTAATTTGGTATCAGAGTGTACTTAAATGCTGCCTAATTATCAGCTTTAACTAGTATAGTTGTTTGAAATGTCTCTGCCTTCTGATTTGGAATTCATACTTGTAAAAACGAGTGGCCCTCCGGCTTGGAACAGGAAAAAGAACATGAACATGAACCTTCTTAATGAGCAATTGCATAGAGAGACTGGAAGTCAAGGGGGTACACAGGGAAACTCCAGCATCTCTCTGGAAGTCCTGTGTGCTGTGTGCACTGCCGGAAACAAATGTGACAGGCAGAAAGAACCCCTTGCCCTATCAAAGACCGCCCTTGCCCATCTTGTCAGTGATCTCCATGATCTTAACTTCATCGTTCTCCATAATTGTTCAAAAGATTGAATACTAAAAACACTTACAAGCACAGAGTTGTTTTTATCCCATAACCAAGTTTCTTGACCATCTATTTAACATTGTTGGCGTGTTCCAGAATGTGCTGTGTGAGAAAGGGAAGCAGGAAAGGGTGGGGACTGGGGAGAGGGAGCTAAGAAAGCCAGGGGCGTGAAAATATTCTACTAGCCATGATCGAGCAAGTAACTAGAAAATAAGGAAAGGTTATATCCTGCAGCTTTGCTATTCCAAAGAGTTTACTAGAGCATAATATCCTAAAATATTAGAACCAAAGGTTTAGTGATAGGTGAATCAAATAGCAAATCCATTGGCAGTCTCTAGATCAATAAAGCATTTTAATTGGAATGGGCCTTAGCAATGTTTGCCTTCATAGGTCCCCTCTACCATGATAATATTAATATTAGAAACTGCTTTTGATATAACTTTAAATGTTCATATTTTTCAATTAGGGACAAAATTTAATAGACTCTTTAGAAGCCTCAAAATTTTACATTTTCCTGAAGGAATGTCATGGGAAGATACATATTCTGAGAGAGACTAGTGGAAACATTCTTCGTAAAGTTTAATTTTTTTTCTTGTCTTTTAGGACATTAAGATTCTCACAGGTTTCAAAATGTACTGTGAGCTGTACCCACTGTTACTATACCTAGCGAAGACGTTAGCCCTGCATGACTGAGATAGGTAGGAGCCGCCTCCATCTCATGGATTAATGCTAGAGATGTCTTTCTGAGCCCTTGCCAGCTTCACCTGGTAACAGAACCTGAAGTCAGATCAGAGGTCAGAGTAAACGTCCTCTTTTTTTTTTTTTTTTCCGAGATAGGGTTTCCCATTATGCCTTTTTTTTTTTTTTATAAATTTCAATTTGTTTTAAATATGGTTTTTTTTATAAGATTTATTTATTGTTATAAATGAGTACACTGTAGCTGTCTTCAGATCACCAAAAGAGGGTGTCAGATTTCATTATGGGTGGTTGTGAGCCACCATGTGGTTGCTGGGATTTGAACTCATGACCTTTGGAAGAGCAGTCGGTTCTCTTACCCACTGAGCCATCTCACCAGCCCCCCATTATGCCTTCTTACACTTACTTATTCATTAAAAAGAGAATACAAGTATATGAATTTTCAGTCATCCCCCTGATCAATATACTTAACATTCCCTATGAGTTATTTAACAATGTTATTTCTAGTCTCAAAAGAAAATAATGATTATAAATATTTTATATTTTCATGAAATGCTGTGAATTAGTTTTAAAGTAGTGAAATTAAAGTCAGAATTAAATGAAAATAAACAGGAAACATAGCGTAGTGGTCAGTGGTAACCTGGGGCTTTTAGTCTCTTCTGCTGATGATACTGTAACAAACAGGAAAATTAATCAAAGAAACTACAGGAAATAAGGCCTCTTCTAATGCTGCAGTTATGCAAAAGGAATGCTAAGCTTATCATCTCTAACCATAAAAACATTTACTTCAACACTGTGCTTTGGCATATCTGTCTAAATGACAGATTCTTCTGAAAATTATGGGTCTTAAGACCCAGTTGTTGCCCTAAGTCTCTCCTACTTCAGTAGTTCTAACTTAGCAGGCATCCCGGGATTGGAAACATGAATTAAGAAATAGAAACATTGTGCTTCCATGTTATGAAAGCTCTAAACTATGCCCCAACTAACAAAGATCACATTGAAAGAATTAGTTACCTTGGCCTGGTATTAGGGCTCAGTCAAAGTGCTTGCCTAGCAAGCATGAAGTCTTGGGTTCAATTCCCACCATTCTATTAGCCAGGCATGGTGGCTGCACCGGCAATCTTAACACTCAAGAGGTAGAGAAGGGAAGATTGGCTGTTCAAGGTCATCCTTGACTACATAGTTTGAAACCAGCCTGGAGTATGTGAGAACTTATGAGAAGAGGAAGGAAGGTGAGGGAAGAGGGAAGAAAGAAGGAAAAGGTGGGGAGAGCACATAGCCAGAGAAGATAGAAAAGGGCCAAGGGCATGAGCAAAATGAAGCAAGCCCCAGGAAAGATGCAGAAGAATAAAGTAGAGGGGCAGGCGAAACAGCTCAGTTGGTAAGGAGATTGCCTTCAAAGTGTGAGGATCCAAGTTCAATGCCTCAGAACCCGCCAACACATGGGCATTGCTGCGCTGTGGTTGTACACTCCTTTAATCCCAGCACTTAGGAGGCAGAGGCAGATGGATCTCTGAGGTCAAGACCAGCCTGGCCTACAGAGCAGGTTCCAAGACAGTTAGGGCTACACAAGGAAACCCTGTCCCAACCTCATGCCCCTTTGCCAAATAAATAAATAAATAAATAAATAAATAACCAAAGGAAAGAAAGGAAAGAAGCTAGCAAGAAAAAGACAGAAAGACAGAAACCACACACTAACAACAGTGGTAGAGCCACAGAGTTAGAAATATGAGCAAGGGGTAGAGATGGAAACTATTCCCAGCTCAAAATTAGGGATAGATGGTAATTTAAGGTAGGGGAGATTTTAATTTCATCAGTTTGAGTTTGCAGTATTCTCATTCACTCATTATGTTTCAGTGTTTTCATTAGAGCTGAGAGGTAATTCGTCATAGTTGCTGTCTAGTAAAAGCTGTACGTCAAGTGAACATGGTATGTCTTATGTACCAGGACACACTCTACATGTGTTAATGTCTTAATATTCTCAAAGACATGACGACACCATAATTGTCATTGCATAGATGTCCAGTCATGCCAGCCCTTTCTAAACTATCAATTTCTTAGGTTTGATATATTTTTCATAGAAAGTGAAATAGAAATGTTTGCTGATTTGATTCAAGTGACTCAGGGGGACAGCAACAGAGCCCCTGTGCTTAGCCCCAAGTGTCAGGGGCAAATATTCCTCTAGTTTGCAAGTGGACCCAGTATTTTGGTCCCTCAGAGGCTACACAAAATACCCTGAGAACCAAGAAAGGTCCTGGCAAATGTTTGAAATTACGAACAACCTAAAAATCTGTAGAGTTTTATGAGAGGGTAAAAAGAGGAGAGAAAATCCTCCCAGGATACCAGTTACATAGATAGCCGCACCCCTCCCCACCCCACCCTGTCACAGCTGTCTACATCCCATCCCCCAGGACCTGTGGAGCCTGAGCTCAGCCAGTATCGGAAATTACTGAGATTAAGCTGGTCCTTTGCCCAGCAGGGCAGAGAGCCTTCTGAGGAGCTGGGAGCGCACCATCAGGGAGGTGGGAGGGCGAGGAAAGAAAGGCTTACACTAAAAAAAACCGTGAACCTTACCTCGGGAGTAAACTTTTTGGAAAACAAGTAGTTATTATTTTACTCCATGCATTCCATAGGAAACCTCTGTTATTCTTCACTGACATTTTTTATTTTATTTTATTTTTTTGCCTTTATATATAAACCTCCGAAGTTTGGGGGGATTTGTAAGAAACTGAAAAAATATATCGAACCTTAAGAAATTGATAGTTTAGAAAGGGCTGGCAGGACTGGACACCTATTCGAACAGATTGATTATTCCATATGTTGGCAAAGAGGCGATAAAACTGACATTTCACACAGTGCTGGCGGGAGTGTCTAAGAGCACGTTCTTTAACTCAAGTGTGAGTTCATGATCTACCTAGCCACTCCAGTTTCACGTATTTACTCAAGAGAAATGAGATGCAGAATGCGTCTAGCACAGCCAATAATCAGGGCTCAATCCAAACCTAGTATGGGGTGAGGGCAAGGACATGTCAGATTGAAAAGAAAAAAGAAGATGGGAAAGTTCTTTAAAGACTTAAAGGATAAAAGAAAAAATGGTTCAGCTATCAAGTCCTTGTTAACGCAGGTGACCCTTACTACTGTCCATAGCACCACCTTGAGGAAGTCCGTGGGAAGTACTACTTCACGGTTAAGGAAGCCTGAGAGAAAAATTTCTCGATCCACTTACTCAGTATTTCCATAGCCCATCAAGGGAGGCAAAGCCTTGTTCTGCCTCCTTGAGAGCACGGTGAATCCAAAACAAAACCAAACGACCTCTCCCTCCTCCTTGGAATTTACCGACGTTTTTAGATAACATAAGATCATATGCAAATTAATTTGTAAAATATCTATAAATGTAGAGACACATTAAAGAAACCTTTTTCTGTATCACAGATAGCAAAACCAAGCAATCACACATTTTTGTTTTCTAATGAGTTTTATAGACGAGCTTTGGATAAGTCAGTGTTTCTTTGTATTGTTAAATTTGGATTATTCCAAGAAGAAGTTTTGCTGGCTGGTGTGGCACACTTCCTAACACACCACCACTTTTAGGGGCTTCTTCTTCAGATGCAACCCCCCCTGGAAGGAGGGCAGGTACCTTCATATCAAATTGTAATTGGCTGTGGCTTCCTGGAAAAAGCTTACACCTGAATAAGGGGCTCCTTTTAGCCCAAAGCACTGCCCAGTCTTCACATTAGCCTGTGTGCTGGGCTCCGTAGATTCTTTTGCTGTGGCTTCAGACCCACTAACTTCTTTTTTAGAGGTCTAATCTTTTTTAACCTATGTTGCAAGTGTTTCTTCCTAATATTCTGTCAGCTTTAGCTCTAGATGGTTTATCCTCTTCCACAAATCTCACTGTGCTTCAGTTCACTAAATCCCCCAGTGTTTAAGCATATTTATAACTTAAAGCCCATGTCTGCTAACTCCATCATTGCTGTCATTTCTGGATCTGTTACAAAGTAAGATGGTTTTCTATTAATAGACTCTGTTTGCCTGGTTCTTGTCTTGTGTAAACAGTTCTGGATTGGTGATGGATACAAGTGTAGTTTTATTGAAGTGCCTGCATGTTGATGGTCTTCATTTAAGAAGTGTAGCTCATTGTCCTTTTTTTCTTTATTCTTTTAAAAGTTATTTTAATATAATCTATTTAGTTATCTATCCTTTCATAAAAGCATGCAATGTATTTAGATCATGTTTAACTCTCCCAGCACAACTCACCTTACTTACTTAAGCTGGCTCCGGCCTAGTTTGGAATAGGTCAGCTCTATTGCCAAGACAAGTCACTTGTGGCTCTCCTCCTGAGTTCTCTGGCTGCCTGCCCCAGCTAGCCTCAGTTTTACACCGTGCCCTCTTTGAGGTCTATTGAGGGCTCAGCTCATTCAGAAGCAGTTTGGCCATTTGTCCCCTGGCTTCGCTGCAGTTTACCTTGTGTGTATACACACACAAGGCACCCTATCCACTGAATATGGCTTTCCCCTTTCCGGAGCCACCCTCCTTCCCAGCGCCCTTCCCACTTCTCCCAGGTGCCTTAAAATTCTGTTCCAACTGCCATGGGTCCGCAGTACTCCCGTTAAGGCCGAGGCTAAACAAAGAGCTGCGTCTGCAGTGGGGCCCATTTCAAATGTTTTGCTCTCCTAAGACATCATCACGATCTTGGATTTCTAGCTGTTTATGACACAAGGACAACCCTGACCCTTGTGACTCCAATGGCAGTGGAAACAAGTCCCCAACTCTCATCTGTGTGTGGGGCACATCACTGGTACAAGCCCACATCGGGGATGTGAGGCTCTCTGTTTATGACATCCTCAGGATGCCATGTTTACTTGGTGCTAGGGGTCACGTGCTCTTCCACGGAGCTATTTTCAGCCTAAATTTTGTCCATTAAGATGCGTTTGAGAACCAATACCAGATGGGCGTGAGGAGCCTAACTTTTAACGGTCTAGGGAGTGACAGAAGACGCAAGGCAATGTTGCAGAGGTAGGGGGCTCTACAAGGAGCTCTGGCTGGGCTGTTCTGAATTCATTAAGTGTTTGTAGTTCCGGACATACCAGCACCTCGTCGTCGTTTTGAGACATACTTTAGTCTCTCCATAAAGGAGTAAACAAAACAATGACTGTCAAGTACAACACAGTCTGTCACAGTATTCCACCCTTGACAACTGGGTGCTCAGTGTTCAAGAACCACAAAATCTATTCCTCTAAATCAAGAAAAGCAATACACCCTTGATTCATCGTAATACAGGTTTCTGCAGGCAGAAGAGGTGTGATAATAATGTCTTACAATTAGATTACGATTGACAGTTTTATAAATATGCAAAGTTTACCTTCGAGCTGTGTATTTTAACAAGTGAGCTTTTTTGAGTCTGAACTGTATCTTGGTAACAATTTTTTCCTTTTTCTTTCTTTCTTTCTTTCTTTCTTTTTTCTTTTTTCTTTTTTTTTAAAGACCAACCCTGTATTTGAAGTAACCGGTGTGATTTTTATCTCATTACTTCACCACAACTTTACACAGTAATTGTACCTTCGTCTGTGTCTGCATCACTGTTAGAGCAATGGGATCCAAAATAACGAATTCCTAGCAATGACTGCGGCAGGTGAACTGCAGTCTGACCAGGCTGGGTGGACAGCCAACAGGAAATCGGGACTATGGGACAGGAAGTGATAGAAAGGTGATTTTCAAGGTGTTCTCTGGAGCCTGCCCTGGCAATGGAGCATGCAGCGCGAAGTTCTGCTTGGCTTTTGTTGTTGGTTTTGGTTTGATTTTTTGTTTTGTTTGTTTGTTTGTTTGTTTGGCATTGGCACCTTATACACTGGATGAGAGGTCCACTGCTAGAAAGGTGATTATTGTTAGTGATTAAAATTAAGCTGCAATTGTAAGAAAAGAAGCCCATCCCCGGGGTGAGAAAGACCCAGCTCTTTTGCCACAAAGCTTAAATGAGCCCCTGTCAGCAAGACCCCTGTTTGTACCTGACTTTAGACTGGCTTTAGGCAATTATTTACATAATTGTCTTGACGACGATTGTGGTCAAGGCAGTGTGTGCCAGCTTCTCAGGAGACTGAGACAGGAGAATGACTTCATCCAGAAATTCAGGGCCAGCCAGAACAACGTACTGAGATTCCATCTCCAAATGCCCCTACATCTAGCCAGCCGTGGCGGTGCACATTTTGTAGTCCTCACATACAAGAAGACTGGGGGAGGAGGGTTCTGAGAGTCCGAGGCCAGCCCAGATGACATAGAAAGACCCTGTCAAACATAAGAAGAATAATAAAACAAACAAAAACCAATTCTGCTTAAAGTGGTCTGGGGCTGCGGTTCTGTCTTTCTTTGCTTTTGTCCATAAGGATGTCAAATGGCTGATAGCGTTTGCTAAGAGAAGATCAAACAATACAAAGGGGATCCTGGCAGCTCCCTCTCTGGGACACCTCAGTTCTCTACTCTATTGAAGAGAGAATTCTACTCTGGGACCCCCAGAGTCCTGCCCAGTGTTAAGAGTGTATTTCCCAAGTCATGCCACATTGTCAGTATAAACGCTTCTTAAATATATAATACCCGCAGCACCCAACAGGCTTCAAGAGTTTACAAAGCAGTAGGCTGTACCTGCTAGGCTGGCGCGTAGGAGCTCTCCCGTTTTGCTGCACCTAACTTCCTGCCTCACGCCTCTAGATCTGGTGGTTTCTGTGAGGCGAATTGAGCAACAGTTCCTGGAAACTGTCTCCCACAGGTGCCAGCTTGCTGTTGCATCTACTCTTGCATCTGCGCTGAGGCAGGTCAGTTTTCCTGACCCCTCCAGGACATGGGAATTTAGGTTAGAGTAGATTTCTCAGACATTACATGTCCAAGTTGATACTTTCAGGCTTTTTTTCTGACAATTATTTATTCCGTATGTACAGCTGTGTGCTCGCCCACACACATGCATATAACAAGCATTGTGTGTGGAAGTCAGAGGAAAACTTTCAGGGATCCCTTGTCCCCTTTTACCATGTGGATCCTATGGCTTGTATAGCAAGTGCCTTTTCCTGCTAAACTACCTCACCAGCACTCATAGTTTGAACTGTATTACTGCCATTACACACAGAGACACCAAAAGAAACTCTAGTCATTATTACTTTTACTTTTGGGGAAGCATCTCACATCACTGCTGAAGAATATGAATTTTCAGGTTGCAAGCTTAGTGTGTAACTACCCCAGTACCGATCAGCTGAGGATGCTTATACCAAATATTTAAGCTCTCTGACTCTTGGCCCACATCTTTATAAATGTCTCTTACCGAGATGATGAACTTACTCAGAAGAAACGTCTAATGCAGTAACTCTTGGTGGAGCACAGCTCAAAAAAAATCAACCGTGCTAGGGTGCGGATTGTGAACTAGGCCCAAATTCTCAGGTGAATATGGTGGCTCAGTCTCCAGCCTGTAGAGCAATTAGGAAGGGGTGAGACCAGAGTCTAGTTGGAGGGCGTTAGGTCACTGGGGTTTGCTCTTCCAGGGATTCGAACCCCTTGATTCCTCTTTTTCCTCTCTTTGCCCATGTTTACTTCAGTGCACCCTCCCTTCCTCAATGTCCTAGGCCTAAAATCAAAAGAATCATTCAGTCATGGACTGATGCCTCTGAAAGTGTGAACCAGACTGATTGATAAGCACAGTCTATCACCTGTATTGACACTTAATTGTTCATTTCAGACTGTTATCAGCCCAATTATTCAAGTAGGACATTACTTTCTCAAAGATTCACTAGGTATAAAATATTCAACATTAATCGGATTATTTAAATAAACTTTGTATCCATTTATTTATTATTTCTTTATTCTTGGTTTAATGAGATGGAGTGTTGCTATGTAGCCTAGACTTATAGTGTCAGTCTCTCTGTTTTCTGAGTCATGGTATCACAGATGTGTGTGATCATGCCTACACCTGTCTTGCCTTTTCTGGTAATATGTTGAGAGCATCAATCTTGCAGAATATGATCTAAAAAGAGAAATCAAACCATCCAGCTTATGAAGAGCTGGTTATGCTTTCTTTAGATAATTCCATGTCATTTAAATATTCTAAATAATGATTATTGATATAAGCTGGGCCCTATACATTGTATCAAGGCTGTGGTGCGGGAAGATGATTTCATTAAGTGTTGAAAAGAGAAGGCAGAGCTGAGCCTGTTTCTCTCTTCCCCGACAAAAGTCTTTGTCACTGATTTGAATGCAACCCCCGTCGCTAATTACAAAATTAATTCACAACAGTGATGTCAGACCATTCTGTCCAGGTGTTATACATATTTGTTTTGTAACCTTTTGCTTATGAATTCTCCAAGATTAGGACCTTTGAGTCCACCTACAAAGTTAGGTGGCAGATCCATGTGGTGTCTAACATAACCCCAGGCCTAATGTGAGGCCCGCTGTGGATAGGGCAGCTTACTCTCTCTCATGGCTGTTTCCCACAATGCGGCTGCCCTTGCAAAGTTCTCTGTCACAGAGCTGAACATTTCGTTGGAACGCCCCTTAGTTCTGTAGGTCTTTCAGGTCCAACCCCAGCATAACGATCTGCCCTAAGCAGTCAAGATTACATTTAATTAGGATAGACACGCTATGCTCACTGAGAGAGTAAAATTGAGCATTGGTCCTCTCTGAGCATCTGATATTAGCTGTGCATTGTGCCGATGAGTCTATCCCCTCTCGCAAGTTCCCTTGCTAGACTCTATAACGCAGCCAGAACTTAAAAAGCCAGCCACACGCTGAGATTGTGCAAGCATCCGAAGACTTTACTTGGGAGTTTTATTGGAACAACATCATAAGTTTGGATGACAAGCCGAGAGGACCGAGGCCTTGAGCTGGAGTGTTCTAAACTCTCTGGTATGTTCGTGTGCAGGTGACATTATTTACTGCACTTTCCTAGGGGACAGAAAATGGATATTTCAGTAAAGCTGATCAAACTGACACCTAGAAAATATTAACTAAATGCTGTCCACATATGACACTTCTGGCAAGTTTGGAAAGAGATCTTTGTTAAATCATATAGCTACTGCTTATCTATGTTATGCATATTGGATATATATATATATATATATATATATATATATATATATATATATATATATATGGAGTTTTCGGTTATACATTCAGAGATAAGAAAAGAGGAGGAAATACAGCTTGGAATCTGAAGCTTTTATTTAAGTATTTTAAGGCTCTACATGGAAGCATTTTTGCAATCTTACATACTGCCTGGTTTTTAAATAAGTATTCCAACTTACACGAATGTAACATTGCATGGCTTTCAAAGGACAGACAGACTCACATGGTGTTCAGTTCTCTCAGGAACTGTCTACCACTTAAGGAATTTGGGAGTCAGAGGGAGGTGAAATAACTTGCCCAAAGTTCTGATTTACAGAGATAAAACCTTGGAGTCTGGCATTCTTCTCCGTGAACTACACATTAGTTGCTGCTACTGAACCGTTGTTTGCCTATTGGCTAATGTTATTCTAAGAAGCTATAGACTCATTCGTAATCCTGCCACTTCAGGAAAAGAATTAAAGATTTACAAAAAAAATTCAACCTTCCTTAGAGAACGAAAAATGGTGTGTCTTGAGAGTGAGGAGAGCGCGCTTCGTTTTCCTCAGCGCAGAGTTCGCATCTTGAACTACTTACACTACGTCAGAGGTTACCAGAGAGAGCTTGCTTGCTTTCTTTTTCTTTTCTTTTCTTTTTTTTTTTTCATTTTGGTGCTGGTAGAGTTTGGGATAAGAATCAGTGCCTAGCTTTCCTCCCCTCTTTAGAAGAGGGAAGGGTAACCTGGGAAGCAGGAGGGGAGGAAAAAGGCTTAAAAAGGCCTGGGGGAGGGGAGGGGAAGGGA
>NW_022196899.1:5936794-5938399 GCF_008632895.1 Mastomys coucha
AGGGGAGGGAGGGGAGGGTTGCGATGGTCAATTGGCCTACAGCGACTGAGCTTTAATCCGCCCTTTCTAGCTTTCTCAGGGTAGGGAACTCAGTGTATGAATCTGTTTCCTGGACTTTTAGACAGGACAGCGTGCCTTACCTCACGGGATTAGCGTGAGGATTATGCCAGTAAGAACGTGGGATTGTGTAGAAACACATCCTTGCCCTTACTTGCTTGAACTTCCACGCTTCAGCCTCACTCTTCTCTAAGAGCTTTCTTTTCTCCTGCACAATGACAAATCCAGAGGAACACCGCCTTCTGTCAGTGTTGAAACCCTGATTACACAATTCTGCACTTGCTTTTGTTCACGTGAGCGGGAGATCAGGGAACACACTATTTTTTAAATTCTTTTTAGAGCTTCAACTTCTCAACCCGTACGAGTTTCGAATTCTTACAAAGATATGGTTATCTGCGAATGCTTCCTTTCAACTCTTGTAAGAGAAGAAGCCAGGCTCATTTTCTGGCTTTAGGGCCCGGTATGCAGGTGCTTTTCTGGGAGCCAGTTCAGGAGTCAAGGAAACCCCAGAGCACTTACCACCACCATTTTCCCATCCACCAGCCTCCTGCGGATCGTGGCTTCCTTGCCATCCCAGTCCTGGACTTGAACCAAGGAGTCATTATCTAAGATTACTGTACTCTGTAAAACAGAACCAAAGTTAGGTCAGCGCCTATGAACCCTGATGTCCTAGAACTGCTAAATTCCAAGGTCACCCTGCAGATTTAAGATGGCATTTACAACGTTTTTTTGTTGTTGTTGTTGTTGTTGATGATTCGTCTGGGGAGAGGAAGATTTATAAGAATAAAAGTAACAACTTAAAAAAGTGAAACTTTATCTTTTACAGTGTAGAGGTCTTATGCTTACACATCACAAGTGGCTGTTTCAAGCACAGGAGACCAGTTCCCAGTGAGGCTGAAGGGAGCAAGGCCCCCCTCTCTTGTTCTTCCCCCCAGGGTTACTTTGTCTTTTGTCTGTGCTTCTTTAGTTTCTCTTGACAATTTTATCACAGATACCTGAGATGCCTTTATGAACTATTTCAGTCAAAAGTCTTTCAATTTACACATACCGGCATTTCAAGTCTCATGTTTATTGAACCTCTGTCGAAAGGGTATAATAATTCTTTTTATCAGAATATTACCCTTAGCAGAGGTCAGCTGAGGGCATTAACTCAAAACAAAACACACACACACACACACACACACACACACACACACACAAAGAATTTGTTGATAGACTATTCTATAGCAACTACTAGGCGCTGGGAACGGACAGCAGGCTCCATTGTTAAGATGAGCAACCTACTATGGGGAAACTGGTAACACAATTAATAAAATACCAGGAAAGTATTTATTACAAATAAATGCTGCATTTCTATCGGTGGTAGAAGATACAAGGAAAAACTATGTGTGCCACGTTCTAGCTATGAATGCAGAGCCTGGAGACTCTTTACCTTGTTCACCAAGGAGACCACGCTTGTAATGGTGCAGTTGCAAGAACGAGGTGTTTAAACCTCCTTTGGCCTGGGTCCCTGGAGATTAAAAGCCACAAACATCCCCCCCCCCCCCC
>NW_022196899.1:5938558-5953718 GCF_008632895.1 Mastomys coucha
TCTGTCTCTCTCTCTCTCTCTCTCTCTCACACACACACACACACACACACACACACACACAAACACACTCAACCCTCCTCATCTTCACCCCAACACTTCATATGTATTCTGAGTTACAAATAATTCTCCATTGTTTTTGGCCATTAAGAACCTTAAGCTCATTTGTTACAGGGTCATAACCTCATTGATATCAGCGAATATAAGTCGTGTTCATTGTAAAATTCTATGTGCAATGTTGCAGGAAATATTAAAAAAGATCACTCCACAAACTCTCTTGCCCCGCCAGTACCAGCCGGCCACATCACTATGTCCTGGCGGGCTCCTGCTATTTTCTCCCAGCTAGGAAGATCATCTTGCTTACAGGCAACACTCCCCACACCCCACAACAGTCATCTAGCGCCTAGTTACCCCGGAAGAAACATGACTCTTAAGGCTTAATTATCCAATCAGGTTTACATACCAATAAGATCACGATTTACAAGATGCCAATACAATAATTTCAGAGCCAAATGAGAAAGATAATGCTTTAACCCAATTATTCTAACCTTGGGAAGACCTTAGCTACCTGTAGCTGTTTAAAACCACACGGGTCTGGATCGTCTTCCTCTTCACCTGTCTCTATGATGATTTCTCCTGCTTCTCTCTGACCTCTGACCTCCTCGCCCTAAGCTTCTAGCTCCGCCTCCCTAGTCCTGTGCAGTCACAGACCTGTCACTGCCCTAATGTGATTGGACAAATAAAATGCTGAAACGGTGCAAAGCCCACAGAATGACCGGGAGTATGGCTCTGCAAACGTGGTCCACTGAGCGTCGGCGCCAGACTCAGTGCCTTGTGTGCATTTTCAGGTGCCCACCAAAGAATTGTATTCTCCCACCCAGGGGCAAATGTACACAGGCCAACTTCACAGGGCCTAGAGCCACCTGAGAGGAATCTTAAGGAGGAATTATCTTGATCAGGTTGGCCTGTTGGTATGTCTAGGGGGTTGCCCTGATGCTCAACTGATGTAGGAAGCCCCAGCCTCCCCGTTCCCACCCTTGTAAGGTACAATTCTCTGTGCTGAGAAATACCTGGGCTGGGGGAGGCTGAACAGTCTAAGGAGAAGAAAACCCACTACAGAAGAAAACAGGCAAGGATGTGTTGGTTTTTCTCTGCTCTTGATGGTGGTTATGATGTGACAGCTGCCTGACTTCCTGCCTTGACTCCCCGAAATGATGGACCCGGACATGGAACTGTGAGTCAAATAAACCCTTCTTCTCTAAGTTTCTTCTTGTCGGGGTGTTTATTTAGCTCATTGGCAGAAATGAAACTAGAACAAGTAATAAAATACATCTCCCACCTCCAAGGGATAAAAACACAAGAATCCAAAGAGTCGTAATGTCTATTTGCCTTCAAGATCTTCCAGCTTAGTGTTTAGGCGAAAATTCGTCTAGGAGACTCTTAAAATGTATGTTGGTTGTTAGATTCCCTAGTACAATATCTCTAATTAACCTCTGTGTGCAGGGTCGCTGAAGGTCTGGGGTAAGGCCTCACCTTGCTTTTGCGGCCACGTGGTGTGATTTCCTCAAACTCCTCTCCCAGCTTGAAGGACATCTCCTTGTTTTTGAAGATGCTCCTGGTTTTGATGGTGATCAGATCTCCGGCCCTGCTAATGGTCACGGTGGGCTTTGCCAGACAGCCCAGTTTCCTGCTGGCTCTTCCTACTCCTGGGAGGTCACAGACGAATACTTACACCTGGTGTTCATTTCAAGGACACCTTCTATTCTCACAATTCTTTCCCTAGGAGGAGGATCCTGCAGTAGGCAGGCTTCATGCTATATGAGTTCAAATATCTATTATTCTTGTATTTATTTATTTGCCTGTAGTGTGCGTACGTGTGTTTGGGTTGTGTTTACTTATTTGTGCGCATACACAGTGTGTGCGTTATGCAGTGTGTGCGTATGTGATGTGTGCATATGCAGTGTGCGCGTATGCAGTGTGTGCGTATGCAGTGTGTGCATTATGCAGTGTGTGCGTATGCAGTGTGCGCATACACAGTGTGTGCGTATGCAGTGTGTGCATATGTGTGTTTGAGTTGTTTGCTCTCTAGTACACTTTTTAATGTTATATATTTTATTATTTAAAAATTGCAAATAAATAAAAACATTATACACCAAAACTTTCCAGACACAAAGTTTTATTCAACTCAGCACTACATATTTTATTGCAGCAAAATACTCATCAGACAAATTTACCATTAAATGTGCAATAATTGGCATTATATGCATTATAATGTTGCACAGCCAACTCTCTATAGATAGAGTCTTAAACATATAATCAGCTCATTGAATATATTGGCATTCACCTTTCCTCTCTTCTTATAGTTATGTCTTGAAGATTTTAACATCAGTAAATAAAGATTTTTTTTTCTGCGTGTGCATCATCTTCTATGAGATGCACATACCAAAGTTCATTTTTTTCTATCGGCATTGAAGACTGATACGTTTCTATTTTTGTTGTTACAAATCATGGTTCAGTGAATTGCCTTGTGCATACAGTTTTTGGTAGACCATGTATGAATGCTTTCAATAGAAACAGAATTCCATGGGGAACAACGTAGAGTCTAGCAGGTGACTTGGGGGAACATTGCAATGTGTTTCTCCTGTTTCCTGCTGGTTTATAAGCACGGCATAGATACGGTTGGATAAGAGCTTCCAAATTACTCCTGTCCTAATTCAAAGAGCCTGTGGCTATTACCTTACCTGCCGAGGGGACTCTAAGGAGATTATCCTGGATGGTGCAAGAACGCTCTGTGATCACGCTATGCCCATAAGAGAAGGAAAGAATTGGAAGAGATGGCTCAGAGGGAAAGAAAAGCCTTGTGATCTAAATCCAACACCACATGGGAGAAATAAAAAAAAAAACAAGATTCCACAGGTATGTCCTCTGATCTCTACACTGCACCATAACACATATATACACACACATACACACACACGCACACACACATACACACACACATACACACATGCACACACATACATACACACGCACACACATGCACACACATATACACACACATGCACATACACATACACACACATACACACATGCACATACATACACACATACACACACATGCACATACACACATACACACACATGCACACACATGCACACACACACATGCACACACACATTGTGTTTACATACAATAATAACTAATAATAAAAATATTTTTTAAAGGAAAAAGATATTAGACTAAGAAAGATAAGAGAGATATTAGACTATAGAAGGGAAAAAAGCAGAGGGAACATGATAGCAAGGGTAGTGCTAGGGTCACACCCCAAGGAAAGCCAATAGTCATCAGAGGCAAGAAAATAAAGTCCCTAAACATTAGAGCCAGTGTCTATAAAAAGTTACTATTTTAAAGTATGTCTTTATTATAAGTTATTTACAAAAGTAGTTTTCTGTTTAATAAACGGTATATATGCATTTAGTCTCAATGGGTCCATGGAGACTTTACCAACCTCAATCTAATTTACACAGAGCTGTATTTTGGTAATGAATCAACATTTTTTTTTCTATGTGAAATTAGAGGGACCAGATGACTCTTATTTCACACACGTCACATGTCACCAAAGTATCTTTCATGCTGGATATAATGTATGCATAAACATGGTTCCCTGCTGCATATAATATACACATAAACATGGCTCATACTGGATGTAATATACACATAAACATGGCTTACCCAATTCCTTCATGTAGTTTTCAAAATTTTCACAAGAAACCGATTTCCATGTTCCTTGAAACTGGTCCACCATTGCGTCTCAATGAAAACTGTTTCATATGGATGTGTGCACTGGTATTCTCTGAAATGGGTTTGGAACATGTTCTTAATACAACTCTGAATATAGAAAACAGGAAGAAGACCAGGAGGAAAATTATCTTATACCACAAGACTCCTGTGCCCAGGTCTTTGTCTCCCCAGAGGTGATTTGTAAGAAAAAGCCACCAGGCTGGCTGACTGGTGGTTTTATATTCTTTTATATTCTTCTTGATACTTTAAACTAAAAGACAGGGAGTATGCAAACACGGTACCTAACATTTGAAATTTTTGTAGTCAGGGGCCAGGCAGTGGTGGCAAACATCTTTAGTCCCAGCACTTGGGAAGCCCAGACAGGAGGATCTCTGAGTTTCAAGACCCTGTCTTGAAAACCTTCACCATAAAAAAAATGGTAGTCCTGGTCAGAAGCATGATTTTATGCTGCTGAGCAAAAGATTAACAAATGTGATAGGAAGACGACTTTCCCAGGCGTGGGGTCCCAGCTCTTGTCAGCTGGTCTTGCTCCCACAGCTCCAGACACTGTCAGTAGCTTCTTGTTTAGAGTGGCTTCTCTTCTTTTCAACCTTGAGTGTAACACTCTACTATCTACAAGTACTTGCACTGGCTCAAAATTTGTGACCAGAAGTAGGAGGGGAACCATACCAACTAGAGGGCAGGACTCCAAGCAGAAATCTGAAGGGCAGACTCAGCCTTCTGTGCCACCGTCCTCTGCAGACTGCCTGGGGGGTTCTAAGCAGTGCTGTCGTCTAATGTTGGTGTATGGACATTAAGAAAGGTGGCTTTTACAAAATTCCTTAAGACAGAAAAAGTGGCACAGCTTCTGTTATCCCCATTAAAAGGTTCAGTTTCCAAAACCCTCATCGACTGTGAAGATAATTAACCAGGTCAACTGTTTTTCTAACAATTATTCAACAAACCCAAATGGAGCACCTGGTGTTACATGCCTAAGAGGACCAAGAGACGATATGTATAGTCCTGACTAAGTACCCCAGCTATTGTGATAAAGAGAAAATATTTTGGTTGGATTCTTCTTTCTGAAGCTAGGCAACCTGACATCATGGTTTATTTATGTTAATGTATAAATATTGTAAGGTTATGAGCACTGCATACAGTAGCCATGAGTAAGAAATGACCAGGTGGTGCTCAAATAGAAGGCATTAAAATTCCCATGAAGAACATGCTACTACCCACGTTAGGTGCATATCGTCCCTCCACCGTAAGGACATAGCTCCTTGTGTGCTGAAACTTCCCTGAACAAGACGCCACAGGGGAATGATGTTGCTCTGTGGCTGGCAACTTAGGTTTTTCCGAAGACTGAACCAGGTCACAGAGTTCAGGCTAACTTCTGTCTCTAAGCACCTGACTCCTCTATTTATTAGTCTACCCGCTACTACATCTGTATTCCTGTCCCAAGCCACTGTTCTCTCCACATGAAATAGGTGACAGATACACCCCTTTGTCCATGGAAACAATTTCCCCTCCCTTACGTCTTAAGCCCCTTCCCACTGCCAAAGTAATAAACGATTGACCATTATAACTCGCCCCAACACTGAACTAGCTAGCACAGAAAGCATGTACGGACACACACTCTTTAATTGGCTTCTACCTGTCTCCATATTTTCCTAGGTCCCATCTGAGGGTGGGGGCTTCTGGGATTGTGATAAGTGACGTAGGAGTCTGGGCTACTTGTTGACGACGAGGTTACCTTGTGACTTTGGAAGTTACTAAGTTTGGTCTCGGATGCACAGTTAACTTATGGTGGCCTGCTGCCCAGGTCAGTCTTATGATGGACTGCTGCTGCTGGGCCTGTGAGGGTGATGACTCTGTGGACCTAAAGAACCCACATCATAATGGATAGTTCCATCCCTGCTGACTCCTCTACTTCAGAATTCCATTGCTACTTGACTCCATAACACGGGAAATTTTTTTATTAAAAAGCAATATGTGAGCCGGGCGGTGGTGGCGCACGCCTTTAATCCCAGCACTTGGGAAACTGAGGCAGGCGTATTTCTAAGTTCGAGGCCAGCCTGGTCTACAGAGTGAGTTCCAGGACAGCCAAGGCTACACAGAGAAACCCTGACCCTGTCTCGGAAAAAAAAAAAAAAAAGCAATATATGTCTCTGTTGCTAATGGTGTGACCTAGCCTTAAAACATCAGAAGTCTATCATGTAATGTCCCATACACACACTGGCACACTGGGCAATACTGTTTTTTTTTTTTTTCTGTTACTATAACCCAGCATCAGAGAAATTGTCAATCATGGCTCAACTTGTTCCTGTATCCCCAACGTTTGCAGCTTGTCTTCATGAATGCTGCTCCACTCAAAGCAAGAAGACTTTCATCTGCTGCATAGTCTGGGGAACATTATAGATTATATCAATACCTCGAATCCAAGGTTTCTATAGATTTGTTAGTAGTAGAGACAAAATACTGTAATTTGTATTTTGGAGAGATGAACTTAAGTGGCCTTGACTAAGCTGGACACCTCAGTCTACAAAAGGAGAAGAACCCTCAATACTGACCATTTTTGAGATTTATTTTTTGACGCTGTGTGTGTGTCCATGTGTGTGGCTAGGTGCACATGAGTGCAGGTGCCCTCTGGGGCCAGAGTTGCTGGGTCCATCTGGAGGGTGAGTGGTTGTGAGCATAGGTGCTAGGATCCAAACTCAGAGAAGTATATTTGTCTAACCACTGAGCCACCTCTTGAGCCTCAGAATTATATTTTGTTGTTTGGTTTTTCTTTGATGGAGGTTTGCTTTTGTTTTTGCTTGACACAAGCAAGGTCTCACTATATAACCCTGATGTCTGAAAATACCAATGTAGACCAGACGGGCCTTGAATGCACAGAAATCCCACTGGGATTCAAGGATATGCCACCACACCCAGCTCTGAATGTTAACCCCCTACACTCTGAATTGCACATTGGTCTTACCAATACCTTTAGCATGTTAGCCTCTTGCTCATTCCTTCTGACACATAAGGTGACGTGTGTGTGCGTGCGTGTGTGTGTTTGTGTGTGTCTCAGACATCTACATCCTTCCATCTCCCCTGGCTATTTCACAACAGCAGAGGTTAACACAGCCTTGGAACGAAGGTGCAGACACATACCGTCTGCTCCATAAGAATGCAGATTGTGATTATCTTTTCCAGTCTCCCTGGGCTGGGACGCAGAATGACTAATCACTGTCCGCAGCTATGCAGCTATGCAGTGAGGACGTGTTCATCTGTGCTAGGGAAATACAAACCCATCAGGCGCAGCCAGCCGTAGCTTTGTATAATCCGAATTTGCAGAACACTATGGTCGCCCTCCAGGATGTATGTGGCTTATGTAGCAAGCTAGCAGAGTGGATTAAATAAAGATATGTGCTGGACACTGCTTTCTACGTTTTAGGCCAGCTACAGAGTGGCACGAACCTCTATCACTTGTCTCCATCACCATCACTAAGCGCAATTTTAATCTGGGTTCTGCTAGGAGTGAATCGTGGAGTCTTAAATACAATAGGCAGACACGCCACCATTGAGCTACACTCCAAATCCCCCAAACACGACATCATTTGATATACTATTATTACCAGATTTGGAAAGCAGGTGAGATTGGGGAGATGCTGGACTGTGTCCCCCCACCCCCCATTGAGGAAATTATATTCTTGGCTTTGGGCAGTAAAGGGCTGCCACCTCTTCCCTCCTTCCTTCAGACTCTCTCCATTCCCTTTACTGTCAATGGGCCAAACCCATGCAACCCTGGAAGAGCAACTGAAACTTAGTGGCTCTGCAGTCCCTCCCATCGGTGCATTTCTAATCACCTCATAAATGATGTAGCACCTGGACTCAGGGGACATACTCATTTGATTTTACACACACACACACACACACACACAGACATGCACGCGCACACACACACCCTTTCTATAGAAGGATACAGGTACTACGCAGATGTACATTAGAGCTTAAAACTACTGCAAAGAAGATGATTACCATGCCAGAGTTCTCAGCTTTTTGTCACACTGAATTTCATCTAAACCTAAGGAAGGATTGTAGAGCTGGGCAAAGCACAATAGGCACTTTAGTGCCTGCAGAACGAAAGGTCCACGCTCAGTTTTTCCTTTCACGGGGGGAACTTGAAGGAAGCACACAAAATTCTTCCTGAAGAATTTGAAACTGTGCTAAATCGACCCATGCTTTCATATGGATGTCTAACAACATGGCATGAACCTGTAGAATAGGTATTTTTATTGCCCAATTTGTATTGAATTATTGGTTTTTAACATTCATAATATCAAACAATCTTATCAATAGAAAACATTTTTATTTTTAACTTTTAAACTATATTGAAACAGGCATTCATTCCTCAAATAGTCACATTTGGATTCTTCCTTTTAAACATTCATGAGTGGGAATTAAGAGCAGGATATCAGTTTATCATATTCCACAGGATGTAAGACTCCCAAACCATATACATTTTCAGACATAAATAACATCAAAACTGTAGAGGGGCGGGGAGGAGAAAGAATTCGAGAAAAATATCATTTTCTTCCTCTTGCTTGGAGTAGATGTCTATTTATAAGACAGGGATCCTATGGAACACCTGTAAGGTCTACCAGCAGTGAGTGGTATTTGGAAAATTATGATTATTTATTCTGCATCAGATTTCTACATTTTCACTGCCATTTCTATAAAAATGTATGGCTGTTCTTTAAACAATTGAGGGGGTTATAATTACATCATTTCCCTCTTCCTTTTCCTCTTTCCAAATCTTTTTTTTTTGTACCCTCACTTCTTCTTTATTCATTCACTATTGTTACAAATGTAGGTGTGCATGTTCCTAAATACATAAATTCAGGGCTGGTGAAATGGCTCAGCGGGTAAGAGCACCGACTACTCTTCCAAAGGTCCTGAGTTCAAATCCCAGCAACCACATGGTGGCTCACAACCACCTGTAATGCGATCTGACGCCCTCTTCTGGTGCATCTGAAGACAGCTACAGTGTACTTATGCATAATAATAAATAAATCTTTGGGAACAACATGAGTAAAGCGGGGTTGACCAGAGCGAGCAGGGGTCCTGAAGTCAATTCCCAACAACCAGATAAAGGCTCACAACTACCTGTATAGCTACAGTGTGTACTCATAGGCATAAAATAAATAAATAAATCAAAAAAAATACATAAATTCAACCTGCTCGGTCTGTGTATTCAAGGCTGGCCTGTTGGCATAGGATAACCCATCCATGTGCTCTTCCCTAGGAGGACTGCTACGCCTCCCTTCAGCATTCCTTACGTGTCTATAATTTTTTTCGTGAAGGGTTGAGGCCTCATGAGCTCTCCCCGCCATCCATGTCAGCAAGTTTATTCATGTTGCGCTTGCTCAGGTCCTGTGTAAGCAGCCATGTTGCTGAGACTATCTAGGTGTAACGTCTGACATTCCCTAGAGACGTGATCTCACGGCAAAGTCCTGTGGTCCTCCAGCTCTTACCGTCTTTCTTCCTTCCCCTCCTCCACGATGATCCCTGAGCCTTAGGAGCAAGAGTTGTGCGGTTTGTCGGTCGGGACTGGACTCCGCAACTCTGCATTTTGGTTGGTTGTATGGGTTTCTACAATGATCTGCCTCTGTTTGTTGCAAAGCGAAGTTTCCTCGAGGAGGGGCGAGGACTACATTTAATCTGTGGCTATGGGGACAAATGTTTAGAATGTAGTTGGGGGACTGTGCCGGCTACATGTAAAGTGGTGACTGTAAGTTCTCCTCCAAGATTCATGACGTTTCGACCCTGGGCGGTTGGCTAGGTTTCCGGTACCAGGCATGATTTTTCTCTGTCTGAATAAATCTAACTAGACAGTTGTTGGTTACTACCAAGGTATGCATGCCAGTACTCCACCCTTAGGAGTATCATGCTGTGCTGCTTGCTACAGTAGTTTGTAGGCATCCTAACTAGGTAGGACTGTTGGTTCCTTCCCTCCTTTGGAAGCTTGCATGGCACCCTCTGTTACCATGAGAGATAGCCCTCGGGAAGGAGGATTTCAAGACAGTTCCAGCTCTGGGGCCTACGTCTGATGTATAATGGTGTCTTCTGAAAACCTTCTACATCTGGAGGAAGCCAATGGAAATTGTAAAAATTGAGCAAACAGGGACACCTCGTAAAAATACCAAGGTGCAAGGAATGTCCATTAAGCCTAAAGACAGAGCTTCAGAAGGGTTTACCGAGCAAACATCAGTCCCCAGGAGATGCCCTAATTGTGGGGAGTAATGCCCGGTTCCAGGAAACGTCCCTGGGAGGGTGGATCTTCCCACCCCCTCCTACATGCAATCCGTATCTCCCCCTCACCTGGGGCATAAAGGTCAATGAGAACAAAAGACAATGGGCTCCACCGATGAGAGATAACCAACTCATGCTGTAAACCTATGTACTGAAAGGTATAAAAAGTGCGTGTGCTTTTGTTCCTGGGCGTCGCCTTTGCTCTGAATGTAGGACGACCCCAGTATACTGGCAATAATAAACCTCCTGTAATTTACAGCGATCTCCCCCCTGTTTCTTCTCCAGTGGGGGACCCACGCCGGAATCTAACAATAGCAACAACTTGTAATGGTTGGGGAGACTTCATACAACCGTAAGAAACAACTCAAAGGGGGGAACCTCTCGAGCCTGGTATTAGGGTTTTTTTTTTTAAATGATCTGTGGTTCTTCTGGGGAGCGTTGTGGTTAGCCCAGACTACGTAGATATTTTTAAGAAGACGCTGGCAAACTGAACCATGTGAAATCCACGCCATAAAACAAGCGTGTGGATGCTGGTACACTGGACTGGGCCTTGATTTCCTTCTGTCACAGGCTTTCAGCTAATTCAGGCTGATGCTGGAGTTGGCTGCCTGGTGCTTTGTGCCTCGAGGAAATCACGTGATTCCGACAAAGCAGACGGCTGTGGAGGCTTCCTGCTGGGATGGATAAAGGACTAGCCAGCCACCTGAGCCTGAGGCTTGTGATTCAGAGCAGCTGGGTTCCCCTGCTTTGTGGCCCTGATTCCTGCAGCAGAGCTGCTGGAACCCAGCTGCTGCCTAAGCACTCTTCACCCGCTGTCACCAACTGCTGTGGGGTAGCATTGGCTCCAGGGGTTCCCCAGCGTGGCTTACGATAATGAACTCGCCAATTCTCTAAGTCACCCAGTCTTCTTAATCACAGTTTAGGGTTAGGCTTGGGAATGTATGTACATTGTATTTCTAGAGTTTCTCCCAGATACGTCTCTAGTGTCTCTCTTGAGACGACTCAGGTCTAAGGCCCGGCAATTAAACAACTGCTCTAGACTATGGGTTATCAGGGTGCGGACGTGTCTAAGGGTTTTAAGGGTGTGACCCTGGTGTTAATTGTGGCTTGATAATTAAGATCAGCTGGGAGAGCCATCTGTGGGCATGCCTGTGGGGTCGCGGGGGTGGGGGGCTATCTTCACTTGGTCACTGGTGTGGGAATCTCTCTCTTACTCAGCTGGGCAGGGGATCCTGGGCTGCATGAAATGAGACAGGCAGCTACACCACAGCAGGCAGGCATCTGTAACTCTTGGTGCCACTATGCCTTCCTCTCCTGATCGACTGAAATTAGACCTGTGAGCTAAGTGAAACCTCTCCTCCTCCTCCTCAAGGAAAATCAACTGAGATACTTTTGTCAGAGTATCTTATCCCACAGTAGGACAAATATCCAGGCACTGGTCCATAGGTCTAACAGCAGCATCTACAAAGACAAAGACCCTACTATGGCCTAATGAATCAGAAACTCTGGGGAAAGGGCCCCGAAACTGGCATTCTGAGCCAGTTCTCTGGGTAATGTTGATATAAATGCTGAAGTCTGAGATCCCATCCCCCATGCTTAGACCCATTTACAAAGGGAAACCCATTAAGTTTAGAAACTGACATGCATCACCTTACCGTGTGACCCATACCTCGTACCAATTGACCTGATACACAGAGGTGCCATGGGAAGCGCTTGGCCTCTGTGCCTTCTTACTGATTACCCAGAACCCAAACTGAGTCATAATGTAATAGCTGACACATAAAGAAAACAGAGGGAATTTCCACATGAGCCTCTGCAAAGTGCCAACGTTGTAACAAAGGAAATCTGAAAAATTGTTACAAAATGGAGGAAACCAAAAAAACGATGTCACCAAATGGGCTCTATATGTGGCTGGGAGCTGTAAGTCTCAAATCTGCCTCTAAAGTTGAGGCTGAGGGGGTTTGGTGGGGTAAAGAAGCAGTGATGTGAGATTTGGAAAGTATTGGAGGTAAAAGGATGTTAGGAACTTACACCATTTTTCTTTCTTGGATGGGTGTTCAGAAGATAGCAATATTAAATGTTCCCTGAGAATGGAACCCATTTTTTCAGTAAATAGCCCCCACAGTTGTGCTCGTGGGAGCAATCCTAATTAAATTCAAAGGGTAATTTTTGTTTTTTAAAAAAAAAAGTCATGAAAGGAGGAGAAGGATTTGTTGGGAGTAGAAAGAAGGGAATAAGAGAAGGTGATGGGGCAAATGAGCAAAATGCATTTTATGAAACTGTAAAAGATTAAGTAGAAAAGATGGATAGTAAAAGTGGTGCTTCTAAAACCAGTTTGTTTACTTGTAAAAAGACTACAACAACACAGCATTAGTTTAACTTCTACCCAGTGTAGGAATGTTGACCATTGTGTTGACAAGTTTAGAATGTGCTATCTAACCTTGCAGATAGATTCGACTAATATTGCAGGGTGCTTAAAACATCTTGAGAAAAAAAACCTTTGGAAGTCTCATAGGTTCGCATAAATTCCTGTCCCCGCTTTTACTACACTCATCCCCATTTGAAGCTTTACGGACTTTGGAAGGGCCAGCCAGCCTGCCTAGAGCTCTCTCCCCATCAGGAAGCGCAGAAATTACACGTAAGTAGTCCATACCCCACCCCTAATCACTTTAAAAACCATCGCATGATTTCATGTTCTTGGCACACAATACACAATACTAAGGTTTGCCGCCCAGGCACGTCCCTATTCCACACAAGAGCATAGACTCAATGAAATGAAGTGTCACAGAAATCGGGATTCACATCTGGCAGGCTGCAGGTTCTCACAAGATGTTTGTTAGCCAGACATAGTGACATACATCTGTAATCACACCATCCAGAAAACTAAAGCAGGAAAATCATAAATTCCAGACTAGCCTGGGCTATACAAAGATTTCTAGGCCAGCTGGAACTACATAAGGAATTTTAGACCATCCTGGGCTGCATATAGGAATTCTAGAACAGCTTGGACTACATAAGGAGACCCCACCTAACAAGGAAAATATTGTACAGATTTTCATATATGTAATGAAACTCTAGATTTGACTTCTCACTTTCCACAACTGTAACTGTACTCTGGTCAAGTGATGATGACTAAATGAATCTAATAAAATCCATATTTATCTTCCTGAACTCTATCTATCCTCTTTAGTTTTTGTCTACAATATTATAAAATGTAAAAAATTAAAGGTCTAATTAATCATTTCACTTGATGCTCCTTTGATTTATTTCTGGGGGCCTGGGGGGCGGGGTTTCACCAGGTGGTCACAGGCAGTTAGTCATGTAGCCCAGCATGTGGACATCTCCCCATGTCAAAAGCGCATCACCAGCATCTTAGCCTAAGCCAATAGAATGTGTTTATCCCCCCACCCCCAGTTCCATCCCACTCCTCAAGGCTCTATAGTCCTGTCCACATGGAATAAAGAGCCCGGGCTATTTCACCAAGGATCATCTGAGACTGTTTTTACTGAGCTGTAACACTTGGGGAAAATCTTTTTCCCGAAGCACTCATCATCGGATCTTTGGACCCGCCTGCCAGGCCGGGCCCCATAGCTCACAAAGGGGTGTCCAGGGACCCCAGTACCAGAATCTCTTTAGTTTAGAACCTGGAACCTCTTTAGTCCTTTTCTAAGAGCTATAATACTATGCCGGCATTCCCAGCTGAGCCTGGACCTGAGTCCTGTGAACCCCCTTTGTCCAGGACTCCGCTACAGGCGCGCACTCACGCACGCACGCGCGCACGCACTCCCAGCCTGTGCAGTAGCACCTGACTTTCCCCCAGAGAGAATCTGGACCATGGACCCCACGCACTCTAGTCCCCTCTGAGCCAGTGTAATGGTGGCATTCAGATACCCCAGAGGAGAGGAGGAACCCAGAACCACAAGTTATGTGACCAACCATCATAAGGCATAACAATATTGTTTCATATTTAAAATGAAGTCAATCAAGTTCGTTGAAACTTAATCATATACTGTATGGATTCTAGGAACAAAAAGGTAAAAAAATGGATTGTTTTCCCCCCAAGGAACAACAGAATAGTTAATGCTAAGCTATATGGCACTCATCATGATTGCTTTGGGGGGATGGTAATAGAAGATTGCTGTGTCTGCTTCTGCAATAGGTGGGAGCTGCTCACTGTGGAAGGATGGGCTTTTTTATTTATATTTTTTTCAGGTGATTGTGGTGAGGAGATAGCAGTTCAGCTGCCAGAAACTATGCAAGGGAAAAACTCAAAATGTTCACCTATTCGCAGATAGAAAATAAAGATCTGTTGGAAAATACTATTGTTTAGTGCTGTCAAATTCAAGAACTCACTTAAGCCTCTAGAAATCGAGACTAGGTCACCATGAATGGAGGGAGGACGGGACCCCCTCGAAGACTGTTCTAGCTCCCACACCTTTGCTCCATGTATATCCAGCTCCTTTTCGTTCTGACCACCTCAAAAGCAACTTGCAAACTGAGCTCCCTGTAGGTGGGGAGGTAGGGGAGGGGGTCCATTTAAAGCAGGGACCAGACACAGGGAGAACTGTCAGAACGGAGGCAGAAAGAGCAGGGGAGGGTTGGTGTACGTGAGACAAGGGAACGTGTGCTAGCAGAAGGAAGCAAAGATGTCCCCTCCCTGTGAACTTGGGAGAATGAACCAGGAGTGGGACAGAGATGATGTTCAAAGGCAACAGGCCAACCTCCCACTCCTCAGCCTGTGACTTCAGATCTGAACACCTCTGACCATATAACACTCTACAGACACATCCGAGCCTCACATCTCTTTGAGGAAACAGGTAGGCTGCAAGATGTTGTCCCAAGCAGAACATGGTGACTTGTGCCTGTTATTCCAGTCCTTGGAAGGCAGAGGCAAAGGGAGAACAACAGGTACTGGCCAGAACATATTATCTAAAGACCCTGTGTCAATAAGGCAAAACCCTGTCTCTAAAATAAAATGAAATTTAAAAATACCGAAAGCAGAAACCCAGATGCTACCACAACACATGGCATATGTCCTAGATTATCCTTCTCAGGCATGAAAAGAAAAATGTGTAAAATTAGGTT
>NW_022196899.1:5953743-5956269 GCF_008632895.1 Mastomys coucha
CCCCCCCCCCCCCCGTCTGACACTTTGGAAGAAGTCCTTTGGGCCTGTAGTGAGCTCAGTTTGAAAACTGCATTTGAAGTGAGAATGGGTTGGAGCTGTCTATGGGCACGGATCGAAGGTATGGGAAAGACTCTCTCAGTGAATGCAAGTAATGTATGGAGCGCACAGGTTTCAAGACAGGGTCAAAAATAATCCAGACACCAGTTCTCACAGCACCCAGCTCACCTCGCAGGCTTAGGCCATGTCCACAGTAACGCAACTGCTTAAGTCCCAGCATGCTAACGGCTGGGCCACCAGATTTCCTGACATAATTTTTCACTCCGTTGACACCTCTGAGAAATCGCAAGCACAGAGCCTCCTACTCTCTGCTCCTTGTGGTTGGTGTTCCCAACCTCTTAGCTGTTGAATGAACTCCTCTAGAATGGGCAGCTGCCAGTCTCCACTTGCCCTCCTTTGACTCACAGAACACCAAGGCTTCCTTTGAAGCAAGACCACAGAGTATAGCATTTTCCCTCTGGGGAATTGCTTGTTCAAACAGATGTGTGAGTGCTCCTTGGAGAAACTCACTTGTTCCTTTGTGTTTGTTTCCTGAATACAATGAGGAGGAATAAAAGAGGGTAATCAGGGCTTTCCAGGTTTCTTAGCAAGGCATACGAAAAACTAAAATTGAATATAAGCAATAATGTAGAATTAGAAGTTAACTTTTCACTTGGTAAGGGTCCTGTCATGTGGATCAGGTTTTCTTTAACATCAGAAGTATGACAGAGCATGTTACCAAAGTGTGTGTGTGTGTGTGTGTGTGCGTGTGTGTGTGTATGTGTGAACACATGCACTCCATAGACAAATACAGATGTCACAATCCATAGCTAAATGAAAGGACTATTTGTATGTATCTTTCTCCCTCCTCCCATTTAGTCCCTGCCTTACACACCGAACTCAGGGTCCCAGATGTTCATGAAAATCAAGCATGCTCTTGCAAGCAAGGCTTAAACCAAGCTAGTTCATCTGACTCGTTCCAGCTTCTTAATTACCATGTGTTCGTTTTAATAGGAGAAATTACTGTTCTTGTTTAATCCAGCAGGTTCTGGCAGAAACATTTTAAGAAATCTGATTGCAACACTTCCTGCAATTAACAGTCACTGTTCTACCTGTGACCCAGAGTGCAATAGTAGACCCCGAAAGCCAGTAGTTTAAGAGAGAAACAGTCAGGTTTTACCCATTGCATTCACTCACTACTGTGTCCATTGGTTAACCGTCCATCAATCCTGGGTTCATTGGAGACAAGTTTCAGACATGCGTTGAGTCTTGTGCAACTGACTGAAGCCAATATTTGGAATGGGAAGGTTTTTACTTTTATGAGCATCTAGTGTATGCTTTTCTTCCTATTTCATATATTATTCAGAACTACCTCCATTAGGTTTACTCTTATCCCCATTTTATAAGTCTGGAAAAGTGAGATTCGTGAAGGAAGCGAACCATCCAAGAATCCATAGAGCACAAAGTAGAGAAATGTTTGATGCACTCAGATATTGGTGGGTCATCTGCATGGGTACTCACTCGGTATCTGGAATATACCAGCGCTCAAATAGAAGCAAAGAGCTTTCCTTTCCTTTCTTTCTCTGTGAACACAATCTGTAGGCCTGGCGGAGAACATGCTAGAATCACCTAAAAACCTTTTCAAACACTTGAGTGACCATTATTCACCATGGCAATTAAATCAGACTGAAAAAAAAAAAACAAAAAACAAAAAAAAAACCTGAGCATGAGAATTTCTCTTAGAAGATTCACAGTCATCCCATGGAGTCCGCAAGAGTATTTCCCCTCGCTAAATGACACTCTACTCAAGTGCTTGCCTTCACTGTGTGAGTGTTAGAAAGAATAAAAGTACTCTTTGGTGGCATTAACAATTAAATGAGTGGACTTAGCGTAAGTCAGATAACTTCCCGGACCTCGTCTAATCACTTGATGGACCAAGGGAATAATGCTGATTTCCTCTGCCAAGCAGGGAGGAGGAATTCTGGCCATCAGATACCCTTCTGATCTCAGAGGCAGGTTCCATTGTTGCTGCTGCTGCTGCTGCTGCTGTTGCTGCTGGTCATATTTTTTGTTGTTGTTGTTTGGTTGGTTTGGTTTAGTCTTATTTGCTTTTTGTGTTTTGGTTTTATTTGTTTTGAGTTTCCAGTTTGCTGATGGAATGCTACAAATTTTAGTCTCATGCATTCATAATTGTGTAAATGAACTCTTCTCCTTAATATAGATAAATCTAAAAAACAGAAAGAAATGCTAGGAAGATAACCAAATACACTGAAGGAAGTCCTGATGGGATAGCTAAAAAAACTTAGTCTTTTCCTACCAGGAACTATAGATGTTTTCAGATAAACCAAAAAACTTACCCTTGGACACTCCTCACAAGATGAAGAAGGAGGAGGAGGAGGAGGAGGAAGAGGAAGAGATGAAGGAGGAGGAAGAGGAGGAGGAGGAAGAGGAAGAGATGAAGGAGGAGGAGGAGGAGGAGGGAGAGGAGGA
>NW_022196899.1:5956343-5967463 GCF_008632895.1 Mastomys coucha
GGAGGAGGAGGAGGAGGAGGAGGAGGAGGAGAAGGAGGAGGGAGAGGAGGAGGAGGAGGAGAAGTGTATGCTGGGATTTCCCCTATGGCCCTTTTCCATTTAAGCTGGTATCCCCTACGCTGAGAAGCAGCTATTGAGGAACATGTAACTAGTTGGAATTGGAAGTGTTCTTAAGTATGGTTACCTCATTGTTATAACAAGTTCCACCAAATTATCCTGGGATGGGGACCAAGAAAAAGCAGAATATTGTGCTGAGTAATGGGACTGTGGATTCCAGACCCTCATGAAGGCACCTGTGTATTCTGAGATTATGTTAGACTCTGGATCTGTCTTCTGATGTAATAACCATAAAAAAAAATTGTCCAGAATTTTAGACTTAAGGATTAAAATGGCAAGGCTGGGCTAGACAGAGTCCTCAGTGGCTGAGAGCTCTCACTGCTCTCTCAGAGGACCAAGGCTTGGTTCCCAGCATCTACAGCATGGCAGGGGCTCACAACTGCATGTAATCCCACTTCCCCCTCCAGAGACTCCTGAAATCCACACGGTACCCATAGCCTCACACAGGCACATACTTAGACAGATGAAAACACTAAATAAGTAATTCTGTAAAACAGAAGGGGAACGGAGAAAGAGTAATAGAACAGCTACGATAGGAAAGCAGAGGGGAAATATCTGGGGACTGAAGAGGACCATGGGAGAAGCCGGTGAGGAAGAGGGAAGAAATAAAAATAAACTGTGATGAGTTTGTATGCACATGTGCGAGTGTGCAAATGTGTGTATGTGATAATAGCATAATGAAACCCATTACTTTGTATGCTAATCCAAAGCTTAATAAGATGAGGTTATATAAATAAAATAGTAACCAATAGTGGTGGTATTTAATAATAATAATAATAATAATAAAAAGGATTAAAATGAACAAAAAAAAACAACAAGAAACTGAGTATAATGTTGTATTCCTGCAATCTCAGCACAGGAGCCTAAGGCACGAAGAGTGTATACTAGAGATTCTATTTATAAAAAAGACTTAGACGAGGGGGAGGAGGGCTGGGGACCATGGTTACAACCTACCGTCTTAAGTTGGTTTTCAAAGACTCTGCTCGTAGCTGAGACTGGATGAGTAACTGCTCAGATGTTATCAGAGGGAAGGGAAGCTGCTGACCACAGATTTGTTTCAAACGTGGTTTTGTAGTGATTTTATTGCACTGCTTTGTGGCCCTCCTGCCAACTGTGCCCGTCTTCGAGGTGTCCAGCTTGCCTTCTTCACTTCCGCACGCTCTTCCTTCTGCTGAGACCCACTTCCGTCATCCACTCATTCAGTCAGCGTGTATTCAGTCCCCTCCTTAAGCCCCACACTGTGTGTGTGGGGGGGGGGGGTTTGGAATGCCATGGTGAGCATAAGATAGACCCGTGTTCTCATAATTTGTGAAATACTCCAACAGTGAAAGGGGGTTAAACGGGAGATGGTCCAGAAATTACTGAGCCGACTTCTGATGGGTCGACATTGGCCTGGCTAACACACTGTGTGTCTTCTTCCGCATCACTGCAAATTTCTAGATGCTCCTTGGGAGGAGAATCTCCATGAATATAGATATTTTTATTAATTCTTCAAGAATTTCATGTGATTTATTTTAATCTTATTTGCCCCCGTCCTCTCCTTAACTCCTCCAAGATCCATCCTCTCATACCTTCCCTAACTTTGTGTCTTTTTTTTTTTTTATTGGATAAATCATCACCGCCCATTTGTGCCTGCTTATATACTCTGGGTGTGGGGCCATCTACCTGAGCATGATAACTTAGCAGGAGCCACATTCTCAAAGAAAACAGACTCCCTGTCTCTCGGAAGCCACAAAGTGTTCACAGCTCTTCAAGTGGGATGAGGGCTCTTGAAGTCCTTTCTACTCCATGCTAGCATGTTGACTGGATTGCTCTTGTGCAGGTCTTATGCAGGAGCCCCAGCTGCTATGGATTTACCAAGACAGTGGACCTGCTAAGCCCAGAAGATCAGTCCAGCCCTCCTTCATCTCTGGCTCCCTCTGAGATGGTCACCTCAGCACTGGAGAGACAGGATGATATAGACGTCCCATTGTGGCTGAGCAGTAAGTGGAGGTTCTTACAGACAGGAGATATGCAATGTGAAATGAATGGTTCATTTAACTTAACTTCCCCCAATTTCCTCCCTGCCTCCTCCACACTTCCTCCCTGCCTCCTCTTTTCTATTTAACAGTACATTTGAATTTCAGATGTGCTTAAGGGCAAGGTATAAGTGAAATCAGAGTGTGTACACTCCTACAGGGATAAGAACCACACAAGTCCACACTATATCTAACTTCAGCCAGGACAGTGAAGGAAAGACACACACAGAAAGGACAGGGGACGTTCACAGAATCTGGAGACTCTAGGGAGGCACCAAAAACAAGCACTTTTACTCCATTTACAGAAAAATCATGCAATTGCTCCATCAGTCTCAGCCGATATTAGGAATATTGTGATTCTCTCCCTGCTTCAAGCTCCTTCACACACGGTCTCCCATTTCCATCCCCAAGAGAGGCTGATGTTCCGATTTGTGTGGTCTCACTACGTGGTGGTTGTGAACAGATGACCAGCCCTTTCTGTGGATCTGCCACAGAGTAGCCGTGCTGTTTGGCTATGCCATGAGTTGGCCTTAATTGGCTGCACTGGAGGCTCGCACAGGGATCCGTAGAGAGCAGAAACACTGATTCTAAGTCCCATTCCAAGAGAGTCTGGTTCATTTGAGGCTTAAAACACCCTGGTGACTTTCATGGGCAGCAATGACTAAGGACATCAGGCAGCATTGATTTGACTATCTGGTTTCACATCTGACCCTAACCCATAGCTTTTGATGTGTGGAGTTGCATTGGCTGTTTTTATGAAAGATGTACACCTTGAAAGTTGGATTCTGCCAAGAGTGGCCTCAGACTTCTCTGGATCTGAGACCCTCTACACCAAGCCCGTGTTATTTACTGTGACTGGTTAAGCATATTTCAAGGATTATAACTTTTTAAAATGTACTGAGGGGGAGATTCTGGGATGTACAATTAAATATTGGGGTTGGGTTTGGGGAGGACCAAAAGCCTGAATCTTTCAGCTCAGTCTGGGGTTGTAGAGGAAGCATGATTAACCCATGAAGCAGAGAACAAAACAAAAGTGGGTAGTTCCAGGGAGTATGAATTTGGGACTGTAATGTCGAAAGCTTAAGATTTAACCTAAATTGAAGCTTACTAAGCTTCAGTTGTGACCCATCAAATGCATAGCCTTCAGGGAGATGGCCAGAAAATACTAAAGCCAGCATCCTCTCATGAAATACCACAACCTTAGAAACATATACACACATGCATGTAAGTACCTTCACTGAAAAAAATGAGTACTTCTAATTATATAAGCCACAGAGCTGATCTGAGAGACATGAGCATGAGGGCCTGAAAAACTGAGTGGGGACAGAGGTCAGGCTGGGCTGTGGCAAGCATCCAGGCTTCCGTACCTTAGAGAGAAAGTGCAGAAGGGAAGGGCTGTCCAAAGGAGTGAGGGTGGAGAAAGAGTATGAGGAAACTGGTGTGGAGTTGGCAGTGAGCAGAAGGCTTAAGAAACAGGGAGGGAGCTGGCCAGCTGGAATTTAGAAGATTGATAAAGGGAGAGCCATTCATTATCCTAATCAGCTCGGGTGTCTTCTACATCCTCCCACCCATGGGACAATTTGCTGTCTTCCCCAGTCTAGGAAATGTTTAAGTTGCAGAGTAAAGAGTGTTTTAATTCCTAAAAGTGGGAACGCACCAAGTCCCTCAGCAGAGAGCTGAAAAGGAGTGCTTTGCGAAGCTCTGCTTCTTGGAAGAAGCTAGGAGGGGAAGACAGAAGCACAGACACGGTTTCGCAATGGCTGACCTGAAGCTTAGAAGCCCAGAACCGATGACTCTGCAAAAGGAACAAGGGACGCATGTGTGAAAGAGGCACGTTGAAAGAAGGATCCACAGGAACTTGTCATTCTCTATTAATTAGGTAGGTGGTAAAGAAGAAAAGAATGAGTCAAAATTATTCCTGGGCTGTAAGCCTGGGGGATTTACACACGGTCGAAACTTGAGAAACCTCGTGGGATGCTAAGATCCTGGCGCCCATGTTGCAACACAGAGATAGTCAATAATGAATTCTATATGTCGTCCCTGTGGAAGGATCAGGATGCATCTGTGCGTTCACCTGAGTCTGAGTGCAGTTTTCTAACAGGGACTTAGAGCCAGCAGGACAAGTACTCCCTGACCACCCCTACTGGGAAAGACGACCATGGCAAAATGCACTGATACCCCATCCCACAGTTCAGTCTGGAGAATCACAAGCTGTAGAGTGACCTGTTATGATTTTGCATATTAGTCTTCTAACACTCTGTAACCAAATTCCGCACACTGGCTTAGCTTAAAGAACAAAAAGATATGTCTTGCTCGCATCTGGAGGCCAAATGTTCAGAGTCTCTGAGACCCGTCTCCTTGGCTTGCATAGTCAGGTAGTGCATCCCTAGCATCCTCCCCCCCCCAACCCCGCCTCTTATACTATCACATTGGATTAAGGTCCACAGAGTGACCTCATTGAGCATCCTTTACCTATTCAATGGCCTTGTCTATGAATGCCATCATACTTTGAGGCCCTGGACATAGGAATTCAACCTGTTGAGCGCTGGGGAAAGATAATTCACCTTATAACACTCAGTGTGTTCTAGCTGCTCTCCTGGAAATAACCAACATTTGGGAAAGGCACCTGCCATCAAGCCTGACGGACCAGAGTTCAATTCTAGGAACCTACGTGGGAAAGGAGAAAAGTTACTCCTGCAAATTGTCCTCTGACCTCTCCGTGTATGGGTGTGCGCACGCATGTCTACATAAATACCTACATACACACACACACACACACACACACACACACACACACACAAAAATGTAATTAAAAAAATTAAAGGCTACTGAAAGGTTGGTGTCCCTTTCCAAGAAGAAAAGGAAATTAATTTATTGTGGACATCCTAGGAAATGCGTAGGGTAAAAACACAATAGGCAACTAAATTTTTATTCTTTAGTTCTACAGTTACTTTTAATTTGTAAGACAGTGGGGGAAAAGGGCCCTCATTCTCACAATCTTTGAAGCTCCTACTTCCGGAGTGGCATGTGGATAGTGTCCCTCCAAATATTCATTTTACCCATGTATCCATGTTCCAGTGCCTCCCTTTATAGAGCATGACACAGCAGAAAATAAGGCAATCAGGCCCCCCCCCCCCCACTTTTGTAATGCAGTTTAAAGCTCAGACAAGCAAATGCACCGTCATAGTAACAGGTGACAAAGGCTAGATGAAGTCTGGCATGTGAGGCTTGAGAGGGTCAACATGGTGGCCCTTACCCAATCTCCGGGACTTATACAAGGCTTCCATGAGAACACGACCTTTCAATAGCTACTCAGAGAATGAGGCAAGCCTATTCCGATCAGAAAGTGACTATTACAGTTCCAGGTGTGAGAGAGTGAGCCAGCTCCCTCGGGGCAGCTGGAAGAATTTCAGTACACTGAGGAGAGTTATAAGAGGTCATCAGGAGGATGAGAAGGCGAGTGCACAGGTGTGCATTAGAGAGTTCATGCGCTCCTCTGGCATGGGGACTGTGGAAGAGACTTAAACTGCAGACTGATTTCGATCAGACTTGTACCTCAACACATTGACTGGGGCTACTGTGGGCAGAGCAGATGAAGCAGAGGAAAAGGAAGACACTTGTTGGCTTGTTGGAAGAGTCAAAAGTGAATGATATTGGAAGTAGGGTCTCGACAATAAAGAAAAGTGAGCCAGGTGACTTCTAGAGCTACAGCCATACTCTACAAAGCACAGTAAAGTTTTCTACTTTATTTTGTTCCCTGGTATCATAAATGCCTTAAGTATTGCCTGGCACACAGTAGAAGATGGAAAAGGAGGTGGGGTGGTGAGATGGCTCAGCGGTTAAGAGCACCAACTAGTCTTCCAAAGGTCTTGAGTTCAAATCCCAGTAACCACATGGTGGCTCACAACCACCTGTAATGAGATCTGGCAACCTCTTCTGGTGTGTCTGAAGACAGCTACAGTGTACTTATTTATAATAATAAATCTTTTTTTAAAAAAAGAAGGCCAATAAATATGAATTAGATAGATAGTTACTTCTTTTAGGTATCTATCTTATGGAATAGTTAAATAAAGAAAAAGAGAGAGGGGGGAGAAAAAGAAAGAGAGGGAGAGAGAGAGAGAGAGAGAAAGAGAGAGAGAGAGAGAGAGAGAGAGAGAGAGAGAGAGAGAGAGAGAGAAAGAGAGAGAGAGAGAGAGAGAGAGAGAGAGAGAGAGAGAGAGAGAGAGAATGCTTCATTCATGAAACCAGAGCTCTTGGGTGAGTGTAGAATACTCGAGACTTGCCTAGAGCTCAAAGTGGATTAACTATTCACCGCTATAACTACCAGCCCAGGGATTGCACCAC
Source organism: Mastomys coucha (assembly GCF_008632895.1). Taxonomy (NCBI): domain Eukaryota; kingdom Metazoa; phylum Chordata; class Mammalia; order Rodentia; family Muridae; genus Mastomys; species Mastomys coucha. The sequence continues at coordinate 5,962,823 of NW_022196899.1, forward strand.
CACAATGAGTTGGGCCATCCATCACTAATTAAGAAAATGTCCTTGGAAATTGTGGAGGCATTTTTTCAGTTACAATTTCCTCTTTTCAGATAACTCTAGTTTGTGTCAAGTTGATATAGGACTAACCAGCACAGTGTGTTTAGTGTCCATCAGGAGACCAAATTATGGGTGTCCCTGTTTTAGTCATGGTCTGTCTTGGTTGTGCAGACAAGGTCTTTCATTGGACTGGCTTGCCAAGTAGGCTAGGCTGGATGGCCAGGAAGCCACAGGGATTTTTCTCCACCCTCCAAATGCTAGGATTACACGTATATGCCAGCACACTCAACTTTTTAATGTGAGTTAATGTAAGGATCGAATCAGGTCCCCGTGACTACCCGTAAGCACTTTTACAACTGAGTTATCTCCTTCATCTTTGAGTTACATTTTAATTGGAATTTTTTTTAAAAAAAAAAAATACAACCATGAGAAAAGTTAAAAATAAAGCAATGAGCCGGATGATGGTCTCAGTCAGTCTGTTTGTTTGTTTGTTTAAATGACGTAAGTTTGAATTGTGGAAATAGTCGCAATAAGAGGGGAGTGCTGTTGCAAGCTCATTTAAATGTATATTGAGCACTGCAATCAACAAGTTTCCTTCCCCTTTCGTGAGAACTGACCAGTGTTGAATTGAAAGCAGCAGAAATGCTTGGTAGCTTTCTTATTCTCTCTGCCCTCTCTGCCAGTGAGCTGAATGAAGGTATGGGAAACATGTAATTAAATGCCCGAGTGTGCAGTAGACAAGGCATGGCTAGTCACGCCTGCCTTCTCACCTGGGAAGCTGAGGTAGAAAGAGTGATGTGAGTTAGAAGTCAGCGTGAGCCAGCCACATAGCTAGTCCCAGGCCAGCCTGGGCTACAGAGAAAGATCCCGCCTCAAAAGAAATGAATGAGTAAATAAATAACTGATCAATCGATTGTTTAATTAAAATAGGTAAATGAACAGATGTGCCGAGAGTAAAGCAAAAGCTAAGATGTTTGAAAAGGAAATTTAGCTTTAAAATATCTGATTAAAGCCAGGTGTGATTGAGACCCACACATAGCCCCAATACTTACAGGACTGAGGCAGGAGGATCTTGTACTCAAAGCCACCATGGGCTACACAGTGACACTTCCTCTCAGTAAGCCAAGAGGAAATAGATAATCTTAATTTTTCAGAAGAGTTATAATTAATAAAAAATTAATTCTTAGAATTAAAAAAAAAAAAATCCAAGGAAAAAAAATAGAGCTCTCCTCTTCAGAGCCTAAGATTCCGGAAACCATCTCAGCACCTGGCTATTGAGCCTTTTCTCAACTTTACTCGAATATCACTATACTAAAAGCACTACCTCTAATTTACATGTGCAATCCATCTTTATTGATCATACGACTTCAAGCACAGGGAATTCACTCCTCTCGTAGACGCCTCTTCTGTTTAGGAGATTCAGTGTTCTTTATATCTATTTGCTTTTCAACTCTCCCTTTATTGGACATTGTTGTGGTTTTCTGATGTGGACATGATACCACCGGCTGTCTTGCAAATATTTTAAGACAGCTCATATTTATACTTCAAGTATTTGGGTTCTTGCTTGGTTTCCCAGATGGAAGGAAATTAAGACCCAAACCTCTTCTCTTCTCTTGGCTGTTCTCACAAGTCTCCTCCTCATGATGTGATGTCAACTAAACAGATCCCCAGACAGAAGTTAAGGCAGCCAGTAAAGCACTGCTGTAAGGACCGATTGCTGCTCCGCTCTCGGGCTCTCGGGCGGAGACCCATGGCTGTCAGAACACGCTGAGGGGAGCTAGAAGCTTTAAGCCACCAAGTTTCTGTCTCTTCCTGGTTGAATATGCTAATTTAAAAATGAGATTATAGCTTTTCATTTTGTTTTCTATGGGGGGGTCTCCTTTTTCTTTCAGCAGGAAGATAGAAAATGAAGCATTTATTTTAAGTAGAAAGTGGTGTCCTAGAATTATCTAACTGGGTCTTAAAATCCTGATTAGGCTGGAGCAGATGAATATCCTGGGCACCCAGTGGCCTTGGGCCTCCCCGGGGCAGGAGGTCTGGGAGGTGAGGTTAGCACATTGGTTAAGAGGAGTCTGAGAAGCCAGTTAGGTCAGGAGCTACGGGAGCACAGGAGGATGAGGTTGCACAAATTTCCCTCTGGGCCAAACAAACACAAGAATTGCACAGGCATTATTACTCTTGGCTAGTAGAGAATTGGTTTCCATGGCAAGGCTCCTTTCTATGGTGTCTTGGGTTCTGAAAGGAGGGGAAATGCTACATTCTTCCCAGAAGCGAGCAATGGGGGAATTAAAAAAAAAAAAACAATAAACCCAAGCCATAAAGTACAGAAGGACACAACTCTCCAAACCTCCTCACACACTGGGAGGAATATAAGTCAGAGGGAGTCTTGCACACACCTTGGAGGCTGCGGGGTGTCCGAGGTCTGCCAATTCCCGCTGTAGTAACTTGGGAATCTGTGCTGTTTGCCACTCTGGGAAGTGACAGCGGATTGGTGTGGGATGCTAAGCTTGGCTTGTCTTCTCTCTCTCTCTCTCCCCTCTAGCTGCCCTGGGCCTTGTGGCTGCTCCAAGTCAAGTCAGCCAGAGCCTCGGTGGTCACAAGGCTGAGGGAGCTTAGTGCATGTGAGTTAGAAAAGCACTTCCAAATGGAAGAACCTGGATAGGACGAGGACGACTCTGCTGTCCTGACGATTTCATTGACTGCAAGCTTGCACCATCCACTCAACAAAACACACATTAATGTGAGAAGCCTCCTCCTCATTCTTAAGCAGGCAAGCCAGCAAATATGTCTTGTTCTTTTAACATTCTCTTTTGTGTTCTTACCCCAAATTCTATCCTTTTCAGGCCCCAAATATTTTTAATTAATTTTTAAAACCATGCTTTTTTTTTACACATTGCAATACAATTTATATAAGAAATAATACCATAATAGAATAATTTGGTATCATTTTATATGGAAGCAAAGGGAGCATTTTTCAAGTTACAAAGCCCCTCTGCCAAGAACAAGTTTTAAGAACACTTTTTTAAGTGGGTTGACGTAATGCATGCATTCAGTGACTAGTCATGTCTGATTTCTACTGAACTAATAATGGTAGATGGAATGAAAAGGCAAGCTCAACCTTCTGCCTCAGGAATAGCACATAGTTAGATTCTTTAGGAATGCAAAGTTTTTGCTACTTCAATACACAAAGAGTTGAATTTACATGCCCACTGTGTAAAAAAAAAAAAAAAAACTACAAAACTGAAACTAAACGAAGTTAATTTAACTAGATACCTCTTGGGACACTCAGCGATTCTTCCCTGGGAGGGAGGTTTTACTGGTTCATTTGCTGGTTTGTGCCCAGGTTTCCTGATGTGGCCAATCTGGGTTTTTCTTATGGATCTAGGCCCTGCTTCCTTCCCTCAGCCAAGATGCTAGGAGGATGGATTGGATGGAGACCAGTGGAGACTAGGGGAACACGATAGGACAGACTGCCTCACGCCTCCCATGAGGCTCCTCTCCTTTGGCCAGGAACCTTGGTTTCTGTGTACAATGGGTGTGGGTGGAGGGGCCTTAACCCGCCTTTCTTGAGCTGACACAGAGAAGTCCTTCCTGTTCACAGAGCTCGTCCTCTTAGACAGTGCCGCGCCTGCTGCGGGGTTGCTGAGAGTTCCAGATGCTCCTGGGGCGGGATGAGGGGGAGGGTGTGCCCCTAAAGGCCATACCAGGAGGAAGCATTTCATTTCTAGACGGCCCAAAAAGAACTGACGAGCAAAATGGAGTCCTGCAGAGTTCCAACAGTTGTTGAAATGCAAAGCTCAGACGCTAGTATATGGGGAACATGATATGCTCGTTTGTTTGTTTTTTTTCATCCCTCCATTTGTTATGCCCCGATTCCGTGGGAAACCCGGGAGAGCTCAAGAACTTCCAAGTCCGCTGCAATTTGCATGAGTCCTTTACAAGTTGGATAGCAAACCTCCCCACGGGGTAGGACATGAGTGCGACCACCAGGAGCTCGGGTGTCTTGGCATTTATACACAGCCTAGTTAGAAATCTTTTGAATGCTTAGGGTGAAGGGAGGGGAAGGCGGGGGAGGTGAGTAATTCAGACACGATACCATTTGGTAGGGCAGAATTGCGAGGCTGAGGGGAATTCTTCCGACCTAAAGATTTTCTTTTGTGGGGCTATCAGAAACTAGTTTTACGGCTGGCTAATAACTGTCCGTGACTTCTGATTACCTCTTCTCTATGAATTCAGCCTGGGACCCTAATCTTTTTTCAAGGACAGGCACCAGCTGCACCTGGTTATCTGAGAGAGTGCTGGCCTTGGCGCCACCAAAGCTGAGGAGTTTTTTGTCATTTGTCTTGCTCAAGCTGGCTACGTGGGGGAAAAGAACCCCTGCGTTTGCTGCAAAGGCGGGGAGCAGGGGTTGGGGAGAGCAGAGCTTCTGAAGGAAAATGCAGAGACAAGCCACGGAAGCGAGCCTCACTTCGCTTGCTGTGAGATCCTAGGAGGAAAGAGGACCTCTGCAGGAGAGTGCCTGCGGAAGCAAACTACCTGTGCACTTCGCATTCTCATTCCTAGCCAAGCCGTAGTTTTTTTTTTGTTTTTTGTTTTTTTTTTTTT
>NW_022196899.1:5967880-5975512 GCF_008632895.1 Mastomys coucha
CAAAGAGAGACTGAAGATGCCCCCACTTTTCTGTCCCTTGGTTGTTCTCTGCTCTTTCCCTCCTGCCTGTTTAGGAACAGGCTTTGGGAAGACCCATCTCACTTCTACACTCATCAGAAGATCCTGGAGCAAAGCCCCAGTCTTAAAAACTCTAAGTGAAAAATGAAAGACCATCCTACTCAAGGCACCCAGGAACGTTGTTCTGCTTGGGTCATCCTCTGTCGGTCAAACAAAACACATCTGTGTGGGGGGCAGTCTTCTTCAGCCAGAGCTTTTCAAGTCCAAATTGTCCCAGCTTTCCACTTCCTATCTCTTCCCTGCTGGAAGCTCCGCAGGAGGCCCTGTCCTGGGCTCCAAGGTCACATTATCTAGGTTAGCCTCAACAACTTAACAAAGAACCATTCTCTCCATCTCACAGAAACTCTGACTTTAACTAGGGCAGTTTCCACAGGAGCCTGGGGGCCTGGGGGCTCCAACAGCAGGACTTTGTGACATTCCAGTCAATTCTTAACTCCAACAGGTTCCCTATGACAGTAACCCCCCAGGTCATCTGCATGGCCTGGTGAAGCCAGGTTCCATCGCAGGGACACTGGGCCAAAATGGCAAAGGGGATGGCCATGAGTGCCATCACAGGGGGCCTGCTCCCCTCACCCTCTGCCTTTTCTGAGAATACTATTATCTTTCACCAGACTTTGCAAGCCACAAACTTTAGTAGAGTTTGACAGACTTTTTTTTTCCTCCCAAAGTCCCGATCTATTTTCACTATTTGTCTTTGGCAAGTCATAATTGAGTTCCCAAGCTCTAAAGTAAGAGTGATTATTTCTCTTTCTGAACTTTCTCTGAGGGTAATTCAGAGCTGGGCAAACACCCCAATGTTCTCCACTAGCCTATGCTTGAGTTTTGGCAGAGCTACTGACAAAAAGGAAAGACCGCGGAAACGAATCTTTCGCTCTCCTGGCACTCACTGTAGATAAGATTCTAAAGCGGACTGGTATTTAACATGCTGATTTAATAAAAAGTGGCTATGAGTAGCTCTGGGATGGTTGTCAAGCGGGTTTTTCACCCCGTGGTTTATGTTGAGGCTCTGTAGTGTAGCCAGATTCAAAAAGTGGGGAGGTTAATGCAGCTTTAAGCCTGGAGGCACAGGGAGCTGGCACCCACAGTAGGAGCCATGTGGCTCTGCCATGCTCTGGAGAGAGTAGGTGACTGGGCAGTTTGGGCCTTCGTTTCCTCTTGGTTGGGAAGGAGACTCAAGTGGGGCTGCCACGGCCTACCTGTGTCTGGGCAGAGCAAGGCAGGAGCTGGGCGGGCTTTTTCCTGATTTCTGGGCAAGCAGTCCTAGACCACCAGCTCACTCTGAAGGCTGAGTTCACTCACGATTTTCTTCATTTGGGGAGATCTGGCATTTACCAGGCAGTCTTGTGTATCCCAGGAAGGTGGAGACCTCTCTGAACTCTTGGGGATAAGCGGGAACTCCTGGTCCTCCAAGTGTTAAGTTTATGGGAGTGTACCACCACACTTATTTCAAGGAGTCCTGGAAACCAAATGGGTTTAAATTTAAACTTGCCTATTTTGGGAGGCATGGAACGACCTAGTTTCCAGAGAGGAGAAGCCACATAGCTGGAAATGTACAGATACAAAGCTTCTTGCCGAACTCTGTTTTTCTAAGTGCTCCTCTGGTCCTTGCGAATATTAGCAAAAACTCGGGCTCACTTCAAGTTATTGCTCTGTATGCAGAGAAACGATGAACAACCCCAAGGCAGTGTGGGTAACTTGCACTAGGCTTTATAGACGGACCCTGACTTAAAGTCTACTCCCTGCTCTCTCCCAACAATTCCCAAGGCTACTGACAACTTACTTCCCACTATCGCCTAACAATTCCCAAGTCTGTCATAATGGATTTTCAAAAAATCTGTTCGCTGCTTTGATTGGGGGGGGCAATCTCTATGCGATACTAAATACTTGCCCAATTTCACTTTGTGTTAATTGAGTCAAGCTCTCTGTACATAGCCCAGGTTGGCCATCAAGCTGCGGTTCCTGTATCTCTGTCTCCCAAGTGTTAGGATCGTCAATGTGTACCAGCTCACTTAATCTGATGCTGTCGGGTTTTGAGACGGAATCTCAAGTAGTAATGTGGTGTAATTTTGATTTGACCGCATGGATTTTTTTCATGTGTTCCTGGCCATTAGCCACTTTAGTACCGTTGGTGTTCACACACATTCTTTCGGAAGTCTGTGGAAGAGAAAGTTGATACTTCCTCTGAGATGGAGAAGGGACCGGGAGTGGTCACCACATTTTGGGTTTAGTTCTTAGTCTAATTATTTTTAAATCTTGTCATATCAGAATCGCAGTCTGGGATGTTGCAACTGAGGAATCAGATCAGAGATGCCTTCCTTCCTTCCTTTCTTTCTTTCTTTCTTTCTTTCTTTATTTATTTTTATTAAATTCGCCAATAGTCCAATGGGAAATCTATTCATGTTATACCAAAATATGATTTAGTGAGCTAATTAGATTGAGAGCCATCAGACTAAGCAAAGCTCACCTTTTTTTTTTTTTTTTTTTTTTTTTTTTTGCTTTTGGTTCTGGAGATACGCTAAGGGAGTGATCTGCCTCTAAGCTATATCCCTGGCACAAAGGTAACCTTGTAATGACAAGCATTTCGCAGCAGCGGTTTGGTTTCAGGGTCATGTCCTCCCCGGGCTCACGTGTGTGGGAAGGAACCTTTGTACATGGGACTGTGCTGGCAGACGCTCAGCCATAGAGTCAGGGCTTGGCCCAAGCCCTCTGCTTACTGTCTGTCAAACCCATGTAACGAGTCACTTCACATCCCCTCTGCAGGAGCTAAGCACAGGCAACTCACACAGGCGTGTGTAGGCATCATGTTCTTGGGCACTGTATGACGATTGAAACGCTGGTTTTGCTCTCCCCTGTATCTGGTGGCAATCCTTACTCAAAGAATCTCCTCTCTCAATCTTGTGTGAACACCAGATCCTGAATTGGTCCCTGCTGTGACAGGAAAGAAAACCTAACAGCCAATGACTGAGCAGAGAGAATAGGGATGGGCTTCCTGCCCAGCCAGGGGAGGGGGTGGGAGAGAGAGAAAGTAGGGGATTCAGCCACAGAGAGAATCCAGGAGATACCTGGAGAAAACTGTTCCAGAGAGCCATAAAAATGCAAATATCTCAGGAATTTTGACTAGAAAGCATCCAGATTCGTTTAGAAGATTAGAACAGAGAAGTAACTGCTCAGCGTGGTGCCTTAAATAAATAAATGACATAGTCTAGTCTCAATTATTTGGGAGCTAGCTGGGTAAGAGGAAAACTGTAATACACTTGTTACGAAGAGATCAGCTCGGCCGTTAGAAAATTCCACCAGACTCCTCCCCACCCCCTTTCTGACAGGTCAGAGAGCACGAAGCCAGAAAGGAGAGGTTAAGTAAGCCCCTCCTACCTCATTCCCTAAAGACCAATCAGTTTAAAGGATGCACTGGGAACCATATAAAAACTCGTTCAACAGGCCACTGGGGGTCCTGCCTCTCCTTCAGGTCTCGGAGCACCCCAGTGCCCTGGAACAATAAATTCCTCTTGCTTTTGGCATCAATTCTGGCTCCGTGTGGTTCACTCAGGGGGGTCCTGGTAAGCTAAGGATCACCAGAGTCTTACAATTTAAGAAGCCACTCGCAGGCATCCTCTCTCCTTCATGGTGGACGGTATCCTCTAAGCTGTGAGACACAATCAATCTTTCCTCCCCGAAGTTGTTTCAGTGAGCTATCCTGTCACAACGCTGAAGACAGTAACTAGTACCGTGCTGGATGGTTTTACGTCAGCTTGACACACGTAAAAGTCATCTGAGAGGAGGAAGTCTCCATAGAAAGAAAGGGCTCCACAAATACCTCAGGATCCTCCTGCTTGCTGCCACAGAGCACATCAGCCGCAGTCTCCCTGACCCCCTGGGCATGTGTCCTGTGGGTCCCTTCTGGCCTGCCTCACCCACTCATGGCTGCATCCCTGCCTCCAACATAAGCAGGAATTCCCTGTGAACGCAGCAGCTAAGCAGTCCGTATAACAGGCAACATGCGGCCAGCACACTCTCTGAAAATCCAGAGAAGAAACAGGAACCAAGGAGCAAAACAGCCACCCAACAAAGACAAAATCCAGACATTAGCACCCACACAAATGCCCCCTAAGTCAAATGGCCAGACACCAGCGTAAGAACGCAAGTCAATAACAAAGCAATACGGCTCCAGAACCCAGCTAGTCTACCTGAAACAGGTCCTTCAACATAGCTGAAGCACAAGAAAGAAGACCTTAAACCCTACTGTACGAAGGTGATAGAGGTGCTTAAAGAGGAAATGAATAAACCCCTTAATTCAACAGTTCTCAACCTGCTGGCCATGATGCCAGCGGGTCACATACAGATGTCCTGCATATCATATATTTACATTACAATTCATAACAATACCAAATTAAACTTATGAAGTTGCAATGGAACTGTGTGTGTGTGTGTGTGTGTGTGTGTGTGTGTGTGTGTGTGTGAGTGTGTGTGTGTGTTTGTGTATACACATACATACCGCGAGGCTAGACCTCACACGATTCCTTACTTAGGTGAATCAAAGCAGGAGGTTGGTTTGGAATGTCCCATAAACACACAGAATGACAAGTAGACATGGCCAGGTTGAAGCCCCAGGGATAATCAGCTTCACTGGCTGTCCAGAGTCCTGTGGGACTGACGGACTCTTCTCTGTACATCACATCCTCAGCTCTAGATGTGTTAAGGATGAGCTTCAATTAACACGGAGCTTGTGAGTGGTAGGGGGAGGACATAATTCAACTCCACGTCGCTAGGTGATATTCACCCCTTTACAACAGTCTGAGGCAAGGGCCTACACTTGTTTTTAACATCTCAGACAAAGAGCAAAATTTCATCAATTTAGTTTAAAGATCTTGATTGGTTTTATTTTCAGTCGTCGAATTAGATGTTTCGCACCCTGAAGTAAACTAATCTATCTGATAGGGTGAGCAGAAATATTGACAGAAGAAAGCAAAAACAAATGAAAAAAAAAAAAACTAAGGCAAAGTTGTCATTTCAAAGTTATTTTCCACGTTAGAGGAAAATAAGGAAACAGAAATAATGAATTGGGAAATAATGGATCGGCTACAGTCAGGCTGCTTCTTGTGGATAAACACACAGGAAACTCACCATGACAAGGGAAACTTCTGTTTGGGAAACTGGGCTGCTACTTCTCTAGACCTCACTTCTCCGAAACTGAGACAGGAGTTTAGTTGTAGCTTGAAGACCCACAGCTTTAATCTGACTCCCTCCACTGGAGTTCAGACCAGGTGTATCAGGACCTCCTGAAGGAGTTTAGTCCAAATCAATGGTCGCTTGGGATTTTTATTTGACATCTAGAAAGGAGACATTCACAGACATTTCATGATGGGTTTCCTGTGTAGTTAGTTACAAGGTGCAGCCTGACTGAAATGCCTGAGATTATTTTGTGCTAGGCCTCCATCTGGTACCTAATAGCCATTTGTCTCTGACTCAAGTCCCCTCAGCTCCTTCAGTCCCTTCTCCAACTCCTCCATTGGGGACCTCCAGGCTCAGTCCAATGGTTCCAAGCATCTGCCTCTGTGTTTTTCAGGCACTGGCAGAGCCTCTCAGCTATATCAAGGCTTCTATCAGCAAGCATCCCAGCATCTACAATAGCGTCCAGGTTTGGTGTCTGAATATGGGATGGATCCCTAGGTAGAGCAGTCTCTGGATGGCCTTTCCTTCAGTCTATGCTCCACATTTTGTCTCCACATTTCCTCTTGTGAGTAATTTGTTCACCCTTCTAAGAAGCACTGAAGCATCCACATTTTGGTCTTCCTTCTTCTTAGGCTTCATATGGTCTGTGAATTGAATCTTGGGTATTCTGAACATTTGAGTTAATATCCACTTATCAATGAGTACATACCATGTGTGTTCTTTTGTGACTGAGTTACCTCACTCAGGATGATATTTTCAAGTTCCATCCATTTGCCTGTGAATTTCATGAAGTCATTGTTTTTAATAGCTGAGTAGTACTCCATTGTGTAAATGTACCATATTTTCAGTATCCATTGCTCTGTTGAGGGACATCTGGGTTATTTCTAGCTTCTGGCTATTATAAATAAGGCTGCTATGAACATAGTGGAGCACGTGTCCTTTTTATATGCTGTTGTATATGTTAGAAATATATGCACATATACTTCTGAGTATATGTGCAGGAGTGATATAGCTGGGTACTCAGGTAATACTATGTCCAACTTCCTGAGGAACCGCCAGACTGATTTCCAGAGAGGCTGTACCAGCTTGCAATCTCACCAGCAATGGAGGAGTGTTCCTCTTTCTCTACAACCTCTCCAGCATCTGCTGTCACCTGAGTTTTTGATCTTAGCCATTCTGACTGGTGTGAGGTGGAATCTCAGGGTTGTTTTGATTTGCATTTCCCTGATGACAAAAGATATTGAACATTTTTTAGGTGCTTCTCAGCTATTTGAGATTCCTCAGTTGAGAATTCTCTGTTTAGCTCTGTTCCCCATTTTTTAATAGGGGTATTTGGTTCTCTGGAGTCTAACTTCTTGAGTTCTTTGTATATATTGGATATTAGCCCTCTACTGATGAAGGATTGGTGAAGATCTTTTCCCAATCTATTTGTTACCATTTATCCTATTGACAGTGACCTTTGCCTTACAGAGGCTTTGCAATTTTATGAGATCCCATTTGTCGACTCTTGATCTTAGAGCATAAGCCATTGGTGTTCTGTTCAGGAACTTTACCCCTATGCCAATGTGTTTGAGACTTTTCCCCCACTTTCTCTTCTATTACGTTCAGTGTATCTGGTTTTATGAGGAGGTCATTGATCCACTTGTACTTGAGCTCTGTATAGGGAGATAAGAATGGACCAATTTGGATTCCTGTACATATTGACTGCCAGTTGAACCAGCACCATTTGTTGAAAATGCTGGTTCCGCCACTGGATGGTTTCAGCTCCTTTGTCAAAGAACAAGTGACTGAAGGTGTCTGAGTTCATTTCTGGATCTTCAATTCTGTTCCATTGATCTTCCTGCCTGTCACTGAACCAAGACCATACAGTTTTTATCACGATTGTTCTGTAGTACAGCTTGAGGTCAGGGATGGTGATTCTCCTAGAAGTTCTTTTATTGTTGAGAATGGTTTTTGCTATCCTGGGTTTTTGGTTATTCCAGATGAATTTGAGAATTGCTTAACTCTATGAAGAACTGAGCTGGAAATTTGATGAGGATTGCATTGAATCTGTAGATTGCTTTCAGCAAGATGGCCATTTTTACTATATTAATCCTGCCAATTCACAAGCATGAGATCTTTCCATCTTCTGAGGTCTTCTTTGATTTCTTTCTTCTGAGACTTGAAGTTCCTGTCAAAGAGATCTTTTATTTGCTTGGTTAGAATCACACTAAGATATTTTATATTGTTTGTGGCTATTGTGACAGGTGTCGCTTCCCTAATTTCTTTCTCAGCCTGATTATCCTTTGAGTATAGTAAGGCTACTGATTTGCTTAAGTGTGGTAGCCCTGCTGTCTTCACAGAAGAATTCCAACTGACACCAGATACTGCATCTTGACTCGACTC
>NW_022196899.1:5980092-5986017 GCF_008632895.1 Mastomys coucha
GGACTTCGAGTTCCCCGTTCGTGGAGCTCCCACGGGATGAAGTGAAGCTGTGGGCTGGCTTCCTTCACTTAAGTTAATTTTATATCCATCCACATTGCTGAAGTTATCAGCTGTAGGAGTTCTCTGGTGGAATTTTTGAGGTCACTCAAGTATACTATCATATCATCTGCAAATAGTATTATTTTGACTTCTTCCTTTCCAATTTGATTCCCTTTTGTTGTCTAATTGCTCTAGCTAGAACTTCAAGTACAATATTGAATAGATAGGGAGAGAGTGGACAGCCTTGTCTAGTGCCTGATTTTAGTGGAATTGCTTCAAGTTTCTCTCCATTTAGTTTGATGTTGGCTACTGGTTTGCTGTATATTGCTTTTACTATGATTAGATATGGGCTTTGAATTCCTGATCATTCCAAGACTTTTATCATGAAGGGATGTTGAATTTTGTCAAATGCTTTTTCAACATCTAATGAAATGGTCATGTGGTTTTTTTTTCTTTAAGTTTCTTTATGTGGTGGATTACATTGATAGATTTTCATATATTGAGCCATCCCTATATCCCTGAGCTAAAGCCTACTTGATCATAGAGAATGATCATTTTGATGTATTCTTGGATTCAGTTTGCAAGAATTTTATTGAGTATTTTTGCATAATTTCCTAAGGGAAATTGGTCTGAAGTTCTCTTTCTTCATTGGGTTTTTGTGTGGTTTTTGGTATTAGCATAACCGTGGCTTCATAGAACTAATTGGATAGTGTTCCTTCTGTTTCTAGTTTGTGCAACAGTTTGAGGAGTATTGGTATTAGGTCTTCTTTGAAGGTCTGATAAAACTCTGCACTAAACCCATCTGGTCCTGGGCTTTTTTTTGGTTGGGAGACTATTAATGACTGTTTCTATTTCTTTAGGGGATATGGGGTTGTTTAGGTCATTTATCTAATCTTGATTTAACTTTGGTACCTGGTAACTGCCTAGAAAATTGTCCATTTCATCCAAGTTTTCCAGTTTTGTTGAGTATAGGCTTGTGTAGTGGGATCTGATAATTTTTTAAATTTCCTCAGTTTCTGTTGATATATTTCCCTTTTTCATTTCTGATTTTGTTAATTTGGATATTGTCTCTGTGTCCTCTGGTTAGTCTGGCTAAGAGTTTATCCATCTTGCTGATTTTTCTCAAAGAACCAGCTCCTGGTTTTGCTGATTCTTTTTATAGTTCTTTTTGTTTCTACTTGGTTGATTTCATCCATGAGTTTGATTATTTCCTGCAGTCTACTCCTCTTGTATGTATTTGCTTCTTTTTGATCTAGAGGTTTCAGGTGTGCTGTTGAGCTGCTAGTGTAAGCTCTCTCCAGCTTCTTTTTGGAGGCACTCAGAGCTATGTGTTTTCCTCTTAGCACTACTTTGATTGTGTCCTATAAGTTTTGGTATGTTGTACCTTCATTTTCATTAAATTCTAAAACGTCTTTAATTTCTTTATTTCTTCCTTGACCAAGTTATTATTGAATAGGGCGTTGTTCAGCTTCCATATGTATATGGGCTTTCTGTTGTTTTTGTTGTTATTGAAGACCAGCCTTAAGTCTTAGTAATCTGATAGGATGCATGGAATTATTTCAATCTCCTTATATCTCATGAGGCCTGTTTTCTCATCAATTATATGGTCAGTTTTGGAGAAGGAACCATGAGGTGCTGAGAAGAAGGTATATTCTTTTCATTTAGTATGCAATGTTCTATCCATTTGGTCCATAACTTCTGTTAGTTTCACTGTGTCTCCATTTAGTTTCTGTTTCCATGATCTGTCCATTGATGAGAGTGGAGCGTTGACGTCTCCCAGTATTATTGTGTGAGGTGCAATGTGTGCTTTGAGCTTTAGTAAAGTTTCTTTAATGAATGTGGGTGCCCTTGCATTTGGAGCATAGGTGTTCAGAATTGAGAATTCTTCTTGGTAGATTTTCCCTTTGATGAGTTCGAAGTGTCCTTCCTTATCCTTTTTTGATAACTTTTGGTTGAAAGTCGATTTTATCTGATATTAGAATGGTTACTTCAGCTTGGCTCTTGGGTCCATTGGTTTGGAAAATTGTTTTCCTTCTCTTTACTCTGAGATAGTGTTTGTCTTTGACACTGAGGTGCATTTCCTGTATGCAGCAAAATACTGGGTTCTGTTTACTTATCCAGTCTGTTAGTCTATTTCTTTTTATTGGGGGATTGAAGCATTGATGTTGAGAGATAGTAAAGAATAGTGATTGTTGCTCCCTGTTATTTTTGATGTTATTTTTATGTTTGTGTGGCTATCTTCTTTTGGGTTTGTTGAAAGGAGATTACTTTCTTGCTAGGGTGCACTTTCCTTCCTTGTGTTAGCGTTTTCCATTTATTAACCTTTGTAGAGCTGGATTTGTGAAAGATTGTGTGAATTTGGTTTTGTCATGGAATATCTTGGTTTCTCCATCTATGGTAATTGAGAGTTTTGCTGGCTATAGTAGTCTGGGCTGGCATTTGTGTTCTCTTAGGGTCTGCATGACATCTGCCCAGGATCTTCTAGCTTTCATAGTCTCTGGTGAGAAAGTCTGGTGTAATTCTGATAGGCCTGCCTTTATATGTTATTTGACATTTTTTCCCTTACTGCTTTTGATATTCTTTCTTTGTTTAGGGCATTTGGTGTTTTGATTATTATGTGATGGGAGGAATTCCTTTTCTGGTCCAGTCTATTTGGAGTTCTGTAGGCTTCTTGTATGCTCATGGGCATCTCTTTCTTTAGGTTAGGGAAGTTTTCTGCCATAATTTTGTTGAAGATATTTACTGGCCCTTTAAGTTGGGAATCTTCATTCTCTTCTGTACTTATTATCCTTAGGTTTGGTCTTCTCATTGTGTCCAGGATTTCCTGGATGTTTTGGGTTAGGAGCTTTTTGCTTTTTGCATTTTCTTTGACTGTTGTGTCAATGTTTTCTATGATGTCTTCTGCCCCTGAGATTCTCTCTTCTGTCTCTTGTATTCTGTTGGTGATGCTTGCATCTATGACTCTTGATCTCTTTCCTAGGTTTTCTATCTCCAGAGTTGTCTCCCCTTGTGATTTCTTTATTGTTTCTATTTCCATTTTTAGATCCTGGATGGTTTTGTTCAATTCCTTCACCTTTTTGGTTGTGTTTTCCTGTAATTCTTTTTAAGGGATTTTTGTGTTTTCTCTTTAAGGGCTTCTGGCTGTTTACCTGTGTTCTCCTGCATTTCTTTAAGTGAGTTATTCATGTTCTCTTAAAGTCCTCTATCATTATCGTAAAATGTAATTTTAAATCAGAGTCTTGCTTTTCTGGTGTGTTGGGTTATCCAGGGCTTGCTGTGGTGGGAGAACTGGATTCTGATGATGGCCAGTAGTCTCGGTTTCCATTGCTTATGTTCTTGCCCTTGCCTCTCCCCATCTGGTTATCTCTGGTGCTAGCTGGACTTGCTCTCTCTGACTGTGGCTTGTCCTTCCTGCAAGCCTGTGTGTCAGTACTCCTGGAAGACCAGTTCTGTCCAGGAGGAATTTGGGCATAGAGAGCACAGGGTCAGCTCCCTGGTACAGATAGAAACCAGAAGGATCCTGTCCCTGGCTGTTTCTTGGTTCCTGTGTCCTGATGGCTCTGGGAGGGTCCCTCTTTGGCCAGGAATTTGAACTGTAGTGGTGGTCTTACCTGTGCTCACAAGCATATTGGCATTCCTGGGAGACCAGCTCTCTCCTGGTGGTATTTGGGTATGGAGCCGTGAGGCACAGGGTCAGCTCCAGGAGCAGAGCGAAACCCGAAGGCTCCTGTCCCAGGCAGCTCCTCAGTGCCTGTGTCCTGAGGGTTCTGGGCAGGTCCCTCTGAGCAGCAGTAGTTGTCTTATCTGTGCTCATAGGCTCGTCTGCTCTCCTGGGAGGCTAGCTCTCTTCCATTAGCTCTGGGCAAGGTACAGAGGGGGAAAAAACAAAAACCCCTGCAGATCCTCCATGTGCAAGTATCTACCATGTGCAAGGCTAGACCCAGGGGGAGCATGGCCAGGTGAAGAGTTGCCTTGAGGAGTTCCAAACTGAATGGGAGTCAAGTGTGATGGAGCACACATCCCAGCGTTTGGGGAGCACGTCAGAAGGGCTACATGGAGAGACTGTCTCAATTTCTTTGATTAATTAACTAAATGAAAAGGACAATTCATCTAACGCAAGGAAAACTGTCACAAACTAAAAGAAAGTGTTATTCAGAATGACTGAGAGCCTCTATGACTTAAATCTGCACTTTACCTGTATAGGGTCGTCACTGTTTTTGTATACATTGTGTAATTGAAGAAACTGAAGTCCAGAGAAGCTTTAAATAACACCTTTCCAACGTCCTGTAAGCTCAGGCTGCCATGGATGTAGTAATTCTCCTGCCTCTGCCTCCTCCATACCAGGATTACAGGTCACCACCGCCACACCTGGAATCCAACAAAGACCTCAGGATTTTTTTTTTCTCTTAGTTTTTTAACTTACTGGAAAGGCAGAAAAAAAGCAAGTATCAACTTCAAAAGCAAGCTCATTTTCCTCTTTTTATGTTCCAAAGATAAATAAATGGTTGGACTTTGGAAGAAAACTTCACATAGATTTAAATATGTAATTTTAGTGACTAGAAGATGTGTAAAGTTTCCAGGTTTTCTCCCATAAGCATCTTCCTTGTCTTTACAATGAGAATGTAATGCTATTCTCAATGTGTTTATTTTTTTAGAATATATACAGACTTTCTTAGACAACTTTTATGCCTGCAGCTAGTAGGTTATCTGTGCAGAATCATAGCAATACTTGAAATAGCTATTTGCTGCTAACCTCTGTACCTGATGTAATATCCTCTCAGCTTTCACATAATGTTCCCAGAAGGCATTCCTAAACTTGACTCAACTAGCCTTCACCCAACCCTGTAGAAGGTGACAGAGAGAACCTCTAATCCTAGAGATTTTCTGCCTTAATGTGAACACCCGTGATGAGCCACCTATATATTCATACACACACTGATTCCTTGCTTCCTGTTCTGTGAATACCAAGTTTGTGTTACCTCCTCCACGAAGGGATATGCCACACAAGGTAATTTAAGTCCATATTTACAAACAATACTGTCCTTAATTGGATTTAACACATATATCGATCTCTGAGTTCAAGCCTAGCCTGGTTTACAGAGCAAGTTCCTGGGGCGGTGGTGTTGCACACCTTTAATCCCAGCACTTGGGAGGCAGAGGCAGGCAGATTTCTGAGTTCGAGGACAACCTGGTCTACAGAGTGAGTTCCAGGACAGCCAAGGCTACACAGAGAAACCCTGTGTCAAAAAAAAAAATAAATAAATAAATACAGAGCACATTCCAAGACTACACAGAGAACTTTGTCTTGGGAAGAAAAAAAAGCAGAAACAAAACAAACAAAAAATTGTGAACAGTTTGGAACCAGGGAAGGAACGAAGAATTCCTGTCCAGAGGAGATCCGAATAAAGCCTGTCACTTTACTTCTGGTTTCCTGCAGAAGCTACCACACGTCACCATGGCTAAGCGGCAAAGTAAACAATGTCAGGTGTGAGTTGGCAGAGGCACTAGAAGCCGTGTAAGCCTCGTGAGAGCAATCACGCACTTTGTTAAGACAGTTACTCACACGAGTGTCAGTCGCCTTGCGGAGAGGTTATTTCTCGGATCCACCTGTGCTCTGTGCCCTATCACAGCCGCTCTCCAGCCCTCAGGCCCTTAGCGGTATAGTATTATCTTATTTGTATTTACTTCACATGGGGCTTTAGAAGTTGGTGTGTGTGGGGGCTTGAGACAGACATGCGTAGCATGCAGGTTGAGCCACTTAGAACCTGGACTTTAGGCTGAAGTGTATTTGTTTTGGAACTCATTACACAGTGGCCTTCGGTGGAGGTTGGGTCTCTTATCACCATATGCCTGAAGCCACGCTGCAGAATTCTGAGCTACTGTTTT
>NW_022196899.1:5986199-5996470 GCF_008632895.1 Mastomys coucha
TTTACAGACTTTTGAAACAAGGTTTCACTCTGTGGACCAGTGTGGGCTCCAAGTCCAAGGATTCTCTTGCCTCAGTTTCCCCATGCCAGGATTATAGACGTGCTCCATCAGAGTGGGTCTATTTTTGCAATTTTAATGCAATTCAGTACTCTTCGCCTGGTTTGGCATGCGAGCAGCTTCTTGTGGACGAGCTTAGTGAACTCCTGCTTGATAGGCAGTCATTCCCTGTGAGATAAGCAAGGCTCTCTCTGTGCTCTGAAAATTTCACAACAAAAAAAAAGAATAATTTTTTGTTTGGTTTTCTGATTTGAGAGTAAGCAGCTGTTATAAGTTTGATCTAAAACCTCTCCGCGGGCTCATGTTTTAAACTCTGTTACTTCTCCAGTGTCACGGTTTTTAGAAGCAATGGGACCTTCAGGAGGCAGAACCTGGCTGGAGAATTAGTTCATTTTGGGTGGGCCACGGAGGCTTTCCTCCAGGACCCTTGCTCCTCCACCATGTCCTCCCCCCTCACTAAGCCTACAGTGTCTTCCTCACCTTGGTAGATGAAAACTGAAATTCACTTAGACCTCTCCTCCCTTAGGTTGTTTCTGTCAAGTGTTTTGGGTAAACAGTGCAGTGGTAATTAGTCCAACAAGGAAACACATGGTGAACCAGGTTATAGAGGGAACAGTAACTCAGGGGAAGAGATGCGAGGGGCATGCCTGCAGGCTTCTGGTGGGGGCAGAGCACCCAAGGGTTTAGCAGTCTAAACAAGTCAAGACTTAGTCAACAGGACATTCGCTAAAGGCAAACGACGTTTCTCTAGACACAGACACAGAAACACACAGACACACCACGAAACAGAGACACACAGACAGACAGGCACACACACACACACACACACACACACACACACACACACGCGCACACACACACACACACACTCCCCAAGGTTCAGGAGAATAAGCTGTTATTAAGTGAGGTAAGGTCACTCTTGGGTTTTCTGAACTGCACTGAAGGTCATCACAGACTCTCTTTAAGAGACAGATGGAGGGAGAGTTTCACAGAACGGAGAGGGCTATGAGAACACAGAGGCTGGGCTAATGAGCTCAAAAGCCAAGGAGTATAGACAAAGACCACTGGAAGTGGGAGGAGGCAAGAGACCCAACTTTCCATGAAGGCCCTACTGAGAATGCAGCCACCCAGACTGGGATTTTAAGTTATAGTGATAAAAATGGAGTTCAAATTTCTGGTCTTCAGAATTACATAATTGGAACTTTCTGCTGTTTGATTCAACAGTTTAATAGAATCTGCTATAGGAGCCACAAGAGTGACTAAAACAGATTATCTAATGTTTATTAAAACTTGTACACACACACACACACACACACACACACACACACACAGAGAGAGAGAGAGAGAGGCACACAGACACAAACCCCACACATAGACACACAGACACACACAGAGACAGAGAGAGAGCCATACACAAACAGACACAGAGATACACTCAGGGACACCCTCTCCACACACACACACACACACACACACACACACACACACACACAAACACACACACACACACACACACACACACACCACATACACAGACATATACACACAGACTCACACCAGACAGACAGACACACAGAAAAACACACAGACACATACACAGAGAGGCAGACAGACACACAGAAAGACACACAGACACATACACAGAGAGATACACACACGCACACACATACACACTTCAGTGGGATCTAGGAGAAGAAAGTTTACAAAGGGCCTTAGTGGAAAGAGAAGCAGTGGATGCCTTTGGAGAACTAAGTAGCTAAAAGAATCCAGAAGACAAATGGTGTATACAGCGAATCCTTGTTCTGATAAACCTCCTCAGAGTAGCTGTTCAAGAGAAGAGTCTCCTGAAGACCGGCAGAACTTGAAACCCACGTGTTGCTTGTGTTAACCAGGGGGTTACAAACCATTCTATTCAAGGGGCCAAGCAACCAGAGTGAAAAGCTCAGAGAGAGGTCAGAGGTCAGGGTTAAGGGCGACTCTCAGAAAACTTGGTCCCTACGTTCAAGGAAAAGGATGTCAGAATAGATGGGCTAAGTTGGCCAAAACTTAGATTTCCGTCCACGTGACAAACTCATGGTAATCTTAAATACAGTTCACATGATAACAATGAACTATGGAAAAATAGATGCCTGTGTACAAACTGAAATGTTATACTAAAAAAAAAAAAGCAACCATTTGTTAAGTTATTGTCTGGGTTTGGTGTGATCCGGGCACTGGGGAAGTGAGTGCCTTCAATTCGAACCATAGCAGGACTTCTGTAAATTGTTGAGTTTCAAACAAACTGAAAAATTGGACTCCATACGACTTCCTTACTTCCTCCCTCCTTCGTTTCTTCCTCCTTCTGTTTTTATTCTCCTTTATCTCTTACTCTTTCTCTGTCCCTTTCTTTTTTTCTTTTTTCTTTTCTTTTTTTTTGAGACAGAATATCATTCTGTAGCTCAGGCTGGCCTAGAGCTAGGTGCTATGTAGCACAGGATGGCTTCAAATTCAAGATCCTGCTGCTTCAGCCTTCGGAGTGTTGGGTACAGGCTTTTGCTACCACACCCACTCTGTCGTTTCTCTATAATCAACGTCACAGGCATTTCAACAGTTATTCTCATGATGACAAAGTAATCTGCACTCAGGCACAAGTGTCTCCTACCTGAGAGTCCCAGGAAGACACACGATCTCCTGAGGAAGGACCCTCGGTCCCAGTGTCTCACGGTTCAGAGGCAGTCCCGGTGCCCCCCGGTTACAGGATTCTGTCTACCGCCTCATCATTTCAACAGGTGTGCCACAGCTTTCACTGCGACCAAGTATACTTACACACTGCAGACAAGAATACGCGGCAGAGAGAAGCCAGAGTGAACAGCAAACACGGTGCTCCTCACGCAGGGTCACACGCTGTGCCTGCAGGGTCACACACTGTGCCCTTCACCCAGTGTCACCAAGCAAAGGGACCTGCTGGCTGCAGATGTCTAAGACAGGGAAGCATCAACACTTCTCTGTGATTCCCAGGATCTCATCGTCTGAGGGCGAAGGGATTAAAACCCACAGATGCTTGCTTGTGACATATGTTATGTTCTTTTTGCTTTTGATAAAATCCAAACAAATTCAATGCTTGGATTTCGATTCTTGTGTTACAAAGTTTGGTAACTATAGGACTCACATGTGGCTTATCTCTTTTTCCTATCGCCTCCAATGATTTAAACTATCTAAGGAAAACTATTCAGGGTAGGTAATGTACTCTAGTTCTTGGATCATGCTGTTTGGTTTTCAAAGCCTTACTCTGGAGGCCAGATTGGCCTGGAACTCAGGGCTTCAGCTTCCGTTTCTCACTTGCTGGCATTTTCAGAAGTCAGCCACCGCACCCAGCTCTCAGTGGTTGAAAGGAAATACTTGAGAAAAGCTGACATGTGAATAACACGTTCCCTCTCATGGAGAAAGTAGGAGCCAGACATGCTTGATCCCTCCTCTGAGGATAAAATTATAACTTCTGAGCACTGACTGTTTCATAGATTAGATTCCCATAAAAAAGTTACTTTGTGCCGGGCGGTGGTGGCTCAGGCCTTTAATCCCAGCACTTGGGAGGCAGAGGCAGGTGGATTTCTGAGTTCGAGGCCAGCCTGTTCTACAGAGTGAGTACCAGGACAGCCAAGGCTACACAGAGAAACCCTGTCTCAAAAAATAAACAAAACAAAACAAAACAAAACAAAACGCTACTTTGTTGTACTCAATGTTCTGAGGTTCTATCAGCTTGCAAATTTTCTGTGACTTAATTTTACCTGTATTATTGTCCATTTTCTAAGATGATTCTTTGTCATTAAAGTATTTACTTCTGTGTCTAATGAAGTTCTGTCCTGTGCCAGTAAGAACCAGAGATGCAGGTGAAGAAAAACGATTCCAGCCGGGCAGTGGTGGCGCATACCTTTAATCCCAGCACTTGGGAGGCAGAGGCAGGTGGATTTCTGAGTTCGAGGCCAGCCTGGTCTACAGAGTGAATTCCAGGAGAGCCAGGGCTATGTAGAGAAACCATATTTTGAAAAACCAAAGGGGAAAAAAGAGAGAAAGAAAAACAATTCCAAATTCTGTTCTAGGGAGCCTGAAACACCAGAAGACCTCATCCTCCCTTGATACCAGCCATACTGTGACATCAGTGTTGAATCGAGCCAGCAACACTAGGCAGAAAACAGCCAGGAATGTGCCAAAGATCACCAGGCAGGGCCGAGAAAGGCAAAAACACCACCAGGGGTTTCCTCAAAGTCACCAGGTCAAGGAGATTATCCAGCGCTCTGAGCTCGGGGTCCTGCTCTGAGCATCACCATGGTCTTTTCTACAACTGTGTCCTCCAGTTTTAATGAGAAGGGACAGCTGGCTTGTCACCCCCACAGCACCAGCAGCCAAAGTCCACACTGACATCTCTCCAGAAGCTCGCCACCCCCTGGAACCCCAAATGACCTTAGATGATGAAGTAAATCAATGCCCAGCTAAATGCAGCTGTGTTTGACTCCAAAGTCCTCCATGTACTAGAAAGCAAGAGAAAAAAAAAAAGAAAGAAAAGAAAGAAAAGAAAAGAAAAGAGCAGGCTTTGAAATGTCTGCTGTTGAAAGACATCATTTTAGAGATGTGAGACTCTCCTGTTGTCAGAATGTGAAGGATGAGTGCAGAGGAAACAATCCGATTCCTTAAGAAAATCAAATTCTTTCAGCATGTATTTATTTGTCATCATTTCTGAATTCCCTGGGTTTCCCTCATAGTGCAATGGTACCCATGGAGTGACAGTGGGAACCACAGAGTTCAGTTGCCTGACCTTTGGCACCCAGGAACCTATTCCCGTAAAGGCAGTCTCCACAAGACCATCCTTGTTGGACGGCTGCTAATTTCTTCCCCATCGTGGTATTCCCATACCTTTAACTTGCTAGCAGCCAGGTGCCCCAAGAGCATGTGGCAGGTGTCCCTCACATTTTTTCTATATTTGAAACACTCTAGCCCAGTTTTCTAGTGGTGGAATAGTCCTTAATGAAGGAGTAATCTTGCCATCTGTAGTGCTTCCGGCTGGAACAAATGTTTGCCCAGAATGTAGCTCTGCCCTAGAATGACTAGGGAAGTGTGGCAGACTTACCAGCACAGGACCTCTGGAAAGCGACTAGGCTCCAGAATGAACCCATTACAGCAGAGCTCTCTCAATCCACCCTGTGCATGTGTGCAAATATATAATACCTAACGTATCTAACTTATGTGTGCGCCTGAGACAGGGCTTCACTGTGTAGCCCAGGCTGACCTTGGAATCGAGATACCTCACCTTCAGCCTCTTGAGAGAATCAGCCTTCCAAACCTCCTGCTGAATTTCCACTATACTTCCAGCATGCTTAGTAGTTGAGTAAGTGATATCTGTGTCTGACTTCACACACACACACACACACACACACACACACACACACACACACACACACACAGGCAGACAGACAGACACAGACAGCACATATGCACAGACGGACATGTGCACACAGGTACTTAGATGGACATACACACACACACACACACACACACACACACACACACAGCCTTCTCCAGATGATTCAAAGATACTCATTCAGCCCTTATTGCCAAGAATATTTTCTTTTTTTAATACTTTCTTCTTTTATTAGATATTTTCTTTATTTACATTTCAAATGTTCTCCCCTTTCCTGGTTTCCCCTCTGAAAAAAAAAAAACCTTATTCCCTCTCCACTCCCCCTGCTCACCAACTGACCCTCTCCTGCTTCCTGACCCTGGCATTCCCCTACACTGTGGCATAGAACCTTCACAGGACCAAGGGCCTCTCCTCCCACTGATGAATGACTTGGCCATCCTCTGCTATTCATATGCAGCTGGAGCCATAAGTCCCACCATGTGTACTCTTTGGTTGGTGGTTTAGTCCCTGGGAGCTCTGAGGGTACTAGTTAGTTCATATTGTTGTTCGTCCTAAGAGGCTGCAAACCCCTTCAGCTCTTTGGGTCATTTCTCTAATTCCTTCATTGGGGACCCTGTGCGCAGTCCAATGGATGGCTGTGAGCATCCACTTCTATATTAGTTGGGCACTGTCAGAGCCTCTCAGGAGACAGCTATATCAGGCTCCTGTCAGCCAGCACTTGCTGGCATCCACAATAGTGTCTGGATTTGGGGATTGTAAGGAATATTTTCTTTACAGAAACTTAATGTAATAATTATTAGCACATTAGTCCACTTATCTGTTCCTTGCCATGTTGTAAAACAGGCTTAAGGTGACATATTGATATGCATATGACAAGGTATGGCAAGAACTTAAATTAGAAGTGAAGTCAAAGAAAGAGTAAAGATGAACCAAAGATAAAAGCCCAGGCAATAGAGATAGAACAAAGAAGCTCACTAGTCTACATATCTACTCCCAACAAGCCACTGATTTGCCTAAACCCCCAGTGGTGAAGTCTAATGGAGACAACTGTTGACTGCACTAGTCCCATCTATAAGGGGTCTGTGCTTCTGTACGCACTTGAATTCCCTGAAGGACCTGCAAAGCTAGAATCACTCAGGGTCATCTACAGACTTCCAAATGCAGATCTAAGTAAAGTGAGACCCTGAAGTTTGTTATGTTATAAATTCTCTCTCTCTCTCTCTCTCTCTCTCTCTCTCTCTCTCTCTCTCTCCCTCTCTCTCCCTCCCTCCCTCCCTCCCTCTCCCTCTCCTATCTCTCCTCCCTCTCTCTCTCCCTCCCTCTCTCCCTCCCTCCCTCCCTCCCTCTCTCCTACCACCCTCTATCCTTGCCCTAAAATTTCCAGAAAAATGTGGCAGAGTCCCCAGCACAGGACCTCTGGAAAGTGACTAGGCTCCAGAACAGGTTTTACAGCAGAGCTCTCTCAATCCACCTTGTGTATTATATGTGTAAATATATGATACTTAACATCTCTGAGAGAGAGAGACAGAGAGAGAGAGACAGAGAGAGAGAGGGAGAGAGAGAGAGAGAGAGAGAGAGAGAGAGAGAGAGAGAGAGAGAGAGAGAGAGAGGGAGGGAGGGAGGGAGGATAATAAAAATTCAGGATAGCAGTTCTTACATAAAAGTCAGACAGGACCTGTTCCCAGTTCTAGGAAGTGATAAGAGAAGCTTATGAACACAGTAGACACTCAAGCAGAGATGACGGGATCTGTAGATGTCTAGGAATACCAACCTTCAGGTCAAGCTTTCAGACTGTTATGTGCTTTGTTGAGATTGGGTGAAAGTGAAGCAAAACCATAACGACAGTTTCCAGGATTCTGCTTTTAGTTTGGCCTGAGCTAGGACAGGAAGGACCTAGCTGCTTTTATATCAAACAGAAAGTGGGGAGGTTCTTGGTAAATGGGTCAGCAAAGCAGCCAGGCTTCAGAGCTGTCAGCACCAAGGGGGATTAGCTGGGAACTCTCGGGACTGTTTGGGAGGCCTGTAATCCAGTTTAATCTTATTTTCAAAGTGTATTCTTCCTCCCTTCTTGAGCTGCATCTGAGTGAGGAATCAGGGGCAGGATGGGATGGGGCCACATGCAAACTGCTCCCTGGGTGGATCAAAGCCTGGGCTTAAGGGTCTTGAACACACAAAGGTCTGGATGTAGTGAAATTCTCAGGATCCATGAACGCTACACAATACAGAGTTTGGTTCAGTTTTGTAGCAGAAGAGAATGTTTGCTGTAGTTTTACACCTCCTGCCTCTCACTTTGAATCTGAAGTGATCCGCGAGGCTCTGGAGTTTTCCATAAAGTTTTGTTGGCTTTGGAATTTCTACATAGACAGTACTAGATGGCGTCAGGGTCCTTAGTGTTTCTGGGAGAGGGACAATTTGGAATTCTAGGCAAACTACAGTTTGCTGGCATGCTTAAAGTTTTTGATCTCAAGTCTTAGAATGGAGTGGCCTAAGAGATGCCACTACAGATTGAAGCCCTTCCTAGTCAGCAAATGCTGATTGGTTTGGTATTTTCCAAGAATTGTGCTTAGATGAAGAAAATGCAAAGAAGCAACTGTCTTTATGGTGTAAACAGGCACGGATCAGAGACAATTAAAATCACAGTGCTGTAAGCACTGTACGTGGGCTTCTTCCCTTCTTTCTTTCCTTTTTTCCTTCTCTCTCCTTCCTTCCTTCCTTCCTCCCTCCCTCCCTCCTTCTCTCCCTCCCTCCCTCCCTCTCTCCCTCCCTCCCTCCCTCTCTCTCTCTCTCTCTTTCTCTCTCTCTCTCTCCCTTTCTCTTTCTCTCTTTCTTTCTCTTTCTGAGACAGGGTTTTCTATAGCCCAGGGTGGCCCCACACTCGCTACATACACATATAGTAAAGGGTGACCTTGAATCCTTGCTCCTCCTGCCTCTACCTCCTCCCAGCTGGGATGACACACCTCATCCTGTCTGACTGTTCCTCTGGCTTCTGGGATTGAACCCAGGGTCTTGTGCAGACTCAGGACATGCTCCACCACGGATCTCGATACTAGCCAAGTACTACAATATGAACAAAGAAAGGCAGGCCCCTCAGAGGAGGACGCAAGGAGTGTCAGGTAAACTAAGATAAAATATGTGGGTAAGTGTAAGCAGAAGTTAGCCATGGGAAAGTCAGTTGAATACTGAGTTCAGGTGGGGCTCACAATGAAAAGTGAGGGTTAGAATTAACAAAATAAAAATAAGGCCAAACACAGCTTACTAGAGAAAATAAGGTATATTGCTGAAAGCATCCAGCCAACCCGTCTGGTGTAGATACTACCCTCATGGCCTTTGCAGTCCAGGTTAGTAAGTTTAGACTGTATTTTAGGGGGATGGGGGAAATCTCACATATCCTCATGAGAAATCATCTATGTATGATGTGAAAATAGAAGACAGTAAAGAAACACGGATGGAGAGGCTCTTCCCCTGCTTGTAAGAGTCTCAGGCAAGGCCCCCACCGCGGCCACCCCACCCCCACCCCACTCTCCACCCTACCCCTCCCCAGGCACAACACATCCTGCCTGCCCTGACTACAGCTAGGGTGGCTCCGCAAGCTGCAGCCATCTGGAGGTGTGGGGCCTGAGGGCGCCTGGATGTTGTGAGACTAGAGAAGTGATGATGAATGTTACAATAGCATTCTTTAGTGTAATTCTTTGTATTCCCCACCTCATTCTTCCAGGAAGTAGTGGAGCATGGTGCATTTGCGCCCTCTGCTGTATACTGCGGGGGCTGCCACAAACGGCCCAAGAAAAGAAAGCAAGCCCTGTAAACGTTTCCAAAGCGGGTCGATCAGTTAGGAGGGATATTAAAGTATATGAATGGGGAAAACATTCTCAAATACGACAACAAATGACGGGTATTGTATTTTGTATATGTCCGTGATAAATTAACTACCTTAAAAAGTGAATAACATATATGGGTAATCAGCTCTGGTTAAGAGAATGTGAGTACAATTCAGAAAGAGTTCCCTTGTGTTATTTACTTGTTTATTTTATTTTACAGGGATGCAGTTGATGATCCAATCCAGGGCCTGACATTCGCTAGGCACCCACACCACCAGCCCTATACCCTTCAGAACTACTGGCTTGAATACTGTATTAATGCCAAAGGTTGGCTTATTCTTTGAATGAGATATAAAACTGCAGAAATAAGCATGCTGGAACAACACCATGATTCCCTGTGAGTTGTTTGCCATCTAGTGTTCATTTCTGGAACTTAAAAAAGCTAATTAGATTTTTTTTTTTTCTCCCTCCAAGCAAAGAGCTGACCCAGCAACATTTCTACAGGAAGGTACCAAAGGGGACCACAAAACTCTTAGTTTGTGGTGGAGGGACAGTCAGGGGGGGATACATAATCTAGCTACTTGTAAGAAAACAGTTATTTCTGAGAAGCAAAATGTTGATCTTAGCTACCTGACAGTATTACTTGGGAAAAAGAAAATACAGATGGTCCACAACATTCTGGCCTAGAAAATCAGATCCACTGGGTAGGACTTCATCAGTGACAAATGTTCAAAGCTCTCAGATGACTCCCAGGTGTGCGGCCAGGGTTCTCCTCCGGAGCTCATGGCTTAGTTGGGTTACCTACACATGGAAATTCTGCGGATGGAAAAGCACCTGTTTCCATGGAGACCACAACCTCCCTTACTTAGAATTACTATTTATCATTACTGTTTTCCTTTATTGAGATGGATCCTCCTCTGGTGGCCTTGGCTGGCTGGGTATTCATTATGTATCCTGGGCTGGCTTCGAATTCATGGCAATTCTTTTTTTTTTTTTTTTTTTTT
>NW_022196899.1:5996603-6005428 GCF_008632895.1 Mastomys coucha
TCTCTGTGTAGCCCTGGCTGTCCTGGAACTCACTCTGTAGACCAGGCTAGCCTCGAACTCAGAAATACGCCGGCCTCTGCCTCCCAAGCACTGGGATTAAAGGCGTGCGCCACCACCGCCCGGCGCATGACAATTCTTGTACCTCGGCTTCTCAAATCCTGGGACTGCAAGTGTTCACCACCACCGAGCCCTGGCATTTTATGAGGAATAAACAGGCTGAGTATGCAGTGCTCTGCATAATGCATGATCTAATGTGCTCTATACATGTAAACCTTTAGAGACGGGGTTTCTCTAGGAAGCCCAAGCTCACCTAGATCAGTATATCCTAGAATATAAGCAAAGAGCGGGCTTGAACATAGGAACCTCTTGCTTCAATAAACATCAATAACATTTATTATCAATGACAATACTTTGAAAGTTAAAGGCCTCTGGCCTTGAAACTCACTGGGCCCCTGGCTGGTTTTTCTTCCACCACACTCTCTGCAGGGAAACCACAGCCAAGATGCAGATTTCATTCAGAAAGACCCTCACGGAGAAGAGCATCAGTCAATGTTGAACATCCAGACACTGAAGACGTGAAGGCAAGACCCAAGATAAGGGATTCCTCCTCGTCATAATGGCTGATAAGCTGCTGGGAGAAACTGTACTTTGTCTGACTACAGCATCCCAGAGTCTACTCTATGGGGGTTGAGACGTCTTGATGGTCCTGCGGAGGAAGAATATACCACACTATCCTGAAATACTCCAAGGAGCATGAAAGTGGCTCCCTAGGGAGACACTAGAGTTTCCATGGCCAGCCACTTTGACAGACATTACCTGCAAATATATTATCTGACTTACTGCTTCGATAAAATGGAATACAAATAATTGTGTATGAATTAGTAAAAAGGAGTTGAAGACTTGAAAGAATAAAGTACCGAAGACCAGTGGACATATAGGTTACAGTGGAAGTAGAACATCTTAAAGGGACCGTGATGGTTTGTCTATGCTCGGCCCGGGGAGTGGCGGGATTAAGAGTTGTGGCCCTGTTTCAGTAGGTGTGTCACTGCAGGTGCGGGTTATGAGTTTCTCATCCTAGCTGCCTGGAAGCTACTATTCTGCTAGCAGCCTTCAGATGAAGATGTAGAACTTTCAGTTCATCCTGCGCCATGCCTGCCTGGATGCTGCCATGCTCCCGCCTTGATGATAATGGATTGAATGAACCTGTAAGCCAGCCCCAGTTACATTCTGTCCTTATGAGAGTTGTCTTGGTCATGGTGTCTCTTCACAGCAGTAAAACCCTAAGATAATGTTGTTCCCTATAAACCAGTAGTTCTCAACCTGTGGGTTGCAACCACTTTGGGAAGGACAAATGAACCTTTCACGGGGGTCACCTAAGACTACTAAAAACAGGTATTTATATTATGATTCATAACAGTAGCAAAATTACAATTTTATGAAGTAGCAACTAAAATAATTTTTAAATTTTTTGTTTTGAAGACAGGGTTTCTCTGTGTGGCTCTGACTGTCCTAGAACTCTGTAAACTAGGCTGGCCCTCCCTCCCCAAGCTGGGTTTAAAAGGGTGTGCCAGCAAAAATAATTTTATGTTTGGGGTCACCAGAAAATGAGGGGCTGTACTAAAAGGCTGCAGCATCAGGAAGGTTGGGAACCACTGTCAAACAGACAGACTGGTGAGACTGAATGCTCCGACACAACCCAAGATGACAGCTGTCACTCCTGAAATGCAATTTCTTCCGCTTTGTTGGTAGTGTGAGCTAAGTCTTCTGATGTTGCCCCTACTGGCCTGGAAATTGAAATGGCCCTGCCTGGGTGTCCTGTATTCTAGGATCACAGCCAAGTATGTGACCCGGTGATTTTGTGACTTAGCTGCATTCAGTCATTTCTGACCTTTCAATTCCTATGCAAATTATATTTATCCTACCTGGGTCTGCTGTTTGTATGACTTCTTACAGAGAGATGCACTACCTACGAGTGGGAAAATATAAGCACAGCCTGCGTGCTAGGGGTAGTGCCCAGAAGAAAAAGAACCACTGTGGTGTATAGGTGTCTTTATAGTCATGAAGAACCTACGTAGAGTCAACTGGCTTGGACAGGTGGAGTGACAGCTGGAATGCTGTCCAAAAAGTGCCGTTCTGTGTGGCTGAGTTTGATGGGACTTTCCATGGACCCGTGCCAATGACAGCTGGAGAGTAAACTTTGAAAAAGTAAAGATCGAATACACTGGTTTCCAGTCTGAAAGCAGGGAGAATATACAGCCTAGCTTGAAACTGGAGAAAACCCAGCAGTTAGGTACAAAAGGAACAACTAAAGGAAGAGGACCTTCTGGAGGGGAACCCGGGAGGGAGCTGGCTGTGCATCCGGGTGAGCTTTCAGGAGGTAAACATGGCAACCTAAGAGTCCATAGTAAAGGCGTGGTGGTCAAATCCACAGACACCCATGACTCCCTTGGTTGGAAACAAGAGGGTCAAGGGTGCACCCTAGAAATGGTATCAGGCTATGGTAAGAAAGGGGAAAAGGAAACAAGTGAAGCAGGCAGGAAAACTTCCAAGGTGATTCTACAAACAAGGGGGCAGAATGTAGATCACCTTAAAAGCGGCTGCCATTTCTCTTCTTTAAGTTAGGTAACCACTGGCAATTTCTGAAAGGGTACGCCTTTGAGAAGCAGTGGCGGAGCCAGGCTGGAAATCATCGCGTTTTTGCTGCGTAACTATCACTCACCCACCCACCCCCACTTGCACCCCCACCTTTTTCAGTGCTGTATGGTACCCACAATGGACTCTTCTACCCCCTTTAAAGCCATTCTGTTGTTGGTAGACTCTCAAGACTGTTTTACGTATAAAGGAACTTAGGCCATGCAGGGTACATGTTTGAGGGAAATGCGAGTGAGGTATATAATATACCAAGGAGCGGAGGCTGGGCCCCAGGACATGTCGCCTGACTGGATACTTCTGACAGATCCATCGGTGCTGCCTTCCAGGTGACTGTTGTCGTTTGCCATTTCCTGAGCTCCAGTTTTAGCTGCTCTGGGGTGTTGTTTCCATGTCATTTCTTGGGTTAATCACTGTACCAAGCAGGTAATGTCTGCTCGTTTTGTTAAGAACGTATTTGCTTACATTCGCAAACGCACTGTCCCATGTGTGAGCTTTTATGTAGACAATTTCTAATGTACAGGTATTAGTAGAGCAAACTTCATGCGCTTTTCGTTTTTTTCTTTCTTTTTGAGAGTGGTGATTCTCCTCCCTGCATCTCCTGGGTGCCATGGTGATGGGGCCATGGATGCCTCACCATCTGAAATGGTGTTTTCATGATGAAGTTATCAACATGGTCCAGTTTATCCATCTTTCTTTAGGTTGAGTGAATGTGCACTACTGACCAAGTTGGGTTTTTTTGACCAAAGTGAGAAAAACATAGTATCTTTCAGAAACTTTTACTTTAAAAAAAAGAAAAAAGAAAAAAATCCATTCCACAAACCACGGTACAAGTTTAGATTAGTGGATAGCTTCCAGCAGCCGGGTTTCCCCCTCCCATGAGAGCCCCAGGGATCAAGCTCAGGTTGTCAGACTTGAAGAAGAGCACCTTTACCCACTGACTCATCTGGGTGGCCTCTTCCTTTCTGTATGATTTCAGTTCTGGAACTTGATCGGTGAACTTGACGGGATGGGGTCACTGCGTCTCCTCCTGCCGTGGACATCTACCTCTATTCCACTCGCAGGAAAGAGCAGCCTGTCTGGCCTTACCTGACTGCAGTGGCATCTGACACACTCGAGACCACGGTCTACCTGGGACTCTCTACCTCACTGAGCTGCCTGCGCTGCCTGCGTGGCCTTGGGCAAACACCACTGCTTTAATTTATGGCACTGTGTTCCTATCTGGCGAATAGTTAAATTCTAACTTTGCCTTCTGTTTTCTGATGGTTTGAGCTACTTGGGGCTCTCTGCCATCCCGTGTGAGTTGTTAATTCCTAGCTTTATTTCTTTTCATAGTTTGAACACTGGCGAACTCCCAAAGGCCTGTGTCATAAAGGAAGGGCTGGCCCAGCCACTGCAGTAGTACATGCCTATACTGTAAGCAGTACAGAGGCAGATAGAGGAGGACTGTGACTTCTAGGCCAGCCTGGACTACAGAGCAGAAACAAACATACCAACCAAACCCCAAGCCCCTAAATAATCAAAAAGGCTTTAGGGTGATAGTTTGGGGAGATAGCGAAAAAGGGAGGCCTACGTGAGAGACCTTAAGACATACCCTCAAAGGCAACTACGGCATCCTACTCCCTTCCCCCTATTCTTCCAGGCCATGAGTGAGTGCTATCATTGTAAAATTTAAGGCAGCCATGACGCACAGTCTTGCCACAGGACAAAGCCACAAGGACAACCGCTGAGACTATAACTCCAAGCTGAACCAAAGTAACCCTTTTCTTATTAATCACCTCAGACAAACTGTCAATGGGACAGAAAGCCAACATCTCCCTCCTCCGAATACCATCAGGATTTTGGTCAGGAAGGCATTATTTCTGAACACCGTCAAGGGCTCCAAAGTATGAGTTTCTACAATCTTCAAGCTGGTGAAATGGCTTGGAAGGGAAGCCTGGTCCACGCCTGATGACCCTCAGATTCAATTGCCCCGACAGCCACAGGCACACTGATGCACACATGCACCTGACTCCATACACACACAAATATAATTTTTTTCTCACTAACGCTTTAGAGTTGTTCTGTGCATAGTTCTTACACAGCTTCCTCAGCAGAGTATCCGACCACTCCTTATGCTCAGCAGGCGACGCACATGCGCAGAGCCATCCTGCACACTCCTGCTTACACACACAGAGGCAGCAACCTTGCCTCCAGAGACATCAGAGTTCTTCTGCTGATTCTTTTGTATTTTCTAATCACAAGAACATGAATTAGACTCAGCCCTACAACCAGTGGCTTGCACATTGTATCTCCTTACATACAGCCTCAAGCTATATCACAAACTTTAACATATTTCCAAAACAAAGGGTCATCAATGTGAGAGTTGTAGATATTCAGGAAACCAGGGAAAGAACCCTCTGAAAATGAGAATACGAGGTAAAATCTGGGATATGGTAAGTTAAGTGTAAGAGGTTCTGCTTCATAAAGAGATTTTCTAATTATTTTGGGGTAATTTACTTTCTTATCATCTTTTTTCCACATCTAAGCAATGTTTAGCCAGATAATACTCAATTGCACTTAGAATAAAAAGATACAGACAGATAGGGAAAGTATAAAGTGTTAATCTATATTGGGAAAATCTACATGCAAAAAGTGAATATTCATAACCAGTATCGGTTTCAAATCCTAAAAAGTGCGGAGACTGTTAACTTTGATAAAATATCATTAATTTCACCTTTAATCCAACATGTATTCATGGGCTGGAGTGCAGCTTGGGCAGCTCAGTGCTTAAGCTAACAAGTATGCGGCCCTGGGCTCAGTTCCCCAGCACCACAGAAACTGCGTGTGGTAGCCTACGGCCATCTTCTCTGCACCTCAGAACTTAAAGAGTAAGGCTGGACCATCAGAAGTCCAAGTTCATCCTCAGCTATGCCACAATTCCAAGGCCAGCCTGGGATACTCAAATAAATACAATGAAATAAAATGTTATTCGTAAGTCTTAATTAAAATAAATTTAATTGCAAAGCAACCTGTCTTGTAATAGAATTTACATGGTACGTGACGGTTTAAATGCATGTAATTAACAGCAGTAATAAATACAGTAATTAGAGTGCCCAAATCCGAATAGTATATAGATTTAATATATTAAATCACCCCCAAAACAAGATAACTGGCTTGAAACTTACAAAAACACTTCATTTTATCAAATGCAAGGTTCAAACATATTAAGAACAAAAAGTCTGTTCCTATGCCAAGGGCCAAGGCTAGACAATGAATTAATCCTTTACAAAGGAATAGGAGTCATTACATTTTCTTGAGTTTGAGAGGCCCAAGACCTTACAGAATATCTAGAATTAGCAGTGATGAAATTCAGCAAGTTTGGAAAGAAATCAAAAAGTTCATCATTAACGCCATTATACACGGGTCAGCACAGCCAACCCCAGAGTACGGATCTGAATGTGAATACTGCACTTTGTAAAACGTAACACTGCTACTAACTACACCAGGTACATGGGTGACATCTGTGAAAATCTCGCTAGCACGGCGGGGTGGGGTGGGGTGGGGGACTTTAAGCAGAACCTACAACAGACAGTAGGAAGCAGTCGTCCCTGGCAGCATGGTCCTGTGAAACAGCATAGCAATATCAAATATAAAAAGGCAAGTGAGGTAACTCCTACCTCAGAACAAGAATGGTTCTCTTATTAGGACACATTAGAAGCAGGCACTGCAGCTTCGAGCACTCGTTAAGGTGTCGACTTTAGATTGCCTAACTGTCTGGCAGGTACACTGTGCCAGGTGCTAATTACAGTGATTAATAAAACACAAAGGCCCTCTACACAGGAAAGCCTGCTTGTTACAGCCTTACAGACTATCAAAGATGGCCTCTGGAACACAGAGAAAGCCGCTCACAAACAGAAAACTTTCTAATTTGAGAACTGTGCATATAAATAGTATATTAAGTTGAATGGGATCATATGGACTGGGGACAATTTCAATGACTGGCTCATTTAAGTACACCTCCTGTATATTTTCCCCAAGAATATTATTACATGCAAATTTTCTTTCAATAATCAAATATTCCATCTAATTTTGAATATGTCATCTGTTAAAAAAAGGTTCCATTTTAAAATCAGGACCTCAAAGTTGAATTTAAATCAGTGACATCTTAAACATCCCAGGGACGGCAAGTTTGACAGCAGCTGGACACTGTTGTGTGTGACTAACTTTCGTCGTCTCTTTGTAAAGGTATTATCTCAATTTCTTTGGCTATTCTTTCGGCGAGTGCTATACTATTTGCGGCAATTATTCTCCGAGACATCAGATCAAATGGTTCACCTGAAATCAAATCAAATATGGAAAGGTTATATCTGAACAAAAGCAATTATGAGAAAAGATTGTACGCAGCCATAACCTCTGGCAATGCTAATATTTTAATATGCTCAAATTTTCTTAAAAAAAAAAAAAAGCATCACCCTATGTCAGCTTTCAGCCTCCAGGATGGAAGGCTCTAGGCATCTCTTCTGAGTCAAGACCACCGCGCTACGGATTGCCAGCTGAACATGCGGGATCCTTTCTGTTTCCTGTGGGTGCTCTTCCACTTCATCTCTCTGAGGTCTGAGGACAGGCACATTTATGCCCATGCACTGTCACATGTGTGAGGTCAGAGGACAGGCACACTCACACCCAGGTACTGTCTGTCACATATGTGAAGGCAGGGACCCTCACACCCATGCACTCACATGTGTGAGGTCTGAGGACAGGCCCACTCACACACATGTGTCACATGTGTGAGGACTAAGGACAAGCACACTCACACTCACACGTGGTCACATTGCTTTCTTCCCACTTCCTGTTATAGCCTGTTGTATCTAATGGTTACTGGTGAACTCTTTGAACCCGGGCTTATTCTCCTCAATTTCACCTTCTGCTCAGAGTTAATAGTTAACCAACCCAAGCCAGAGCAAAATAGGTGGAGGCCAGAGCCCATTGTTCACTACCACTATGACCCTGTCCAAAGTTCATGGTCGGAGCCTCGCGGAGGTGGCGCAGACCTCTCCGGGCCTCCCCGGAGCTCTTGCTATTCACAATGAAGTGTCTCAAGCATTCCTCCCTGGCTATTACCACTAGCTACACCACTGTCTCCACCCACTAATGTTTGACTTTGCAGAGACTCATACAGCTTCATTTTTCTATTAGGACCCACGCAGCAAGGAGAGCCCCACATGCTTTGGGGTGCCATGATTTCACCTGTTACATCCATCAGCACTCCACCGGCTTCGGTGACGATGATACCAGCTCCGGCCATGTCCCAGCAGTGAATCCCCATTTCATAATAGGCATCCGCTCCTCCAGTTGCCACAAGGCACATATTAACAGCAGCTGTCCCAACACTCCGGATTCTAGCATAATAAACAAGATTGGAGGAATAAAAGAACTCTCAAAAGGAAGCATTTCTCCCTCTCTAAGGTCATTTCATTTCCAATACTGACTGCCTTAATCTTGAGACTAACTGAGAGTGAACACGGTCTCCAATTTTAAAATAACGTATACAGCATTTAATGATCAGGCCTGGTTAAGCACTTGCTGCTCTTGCAAGGGTATGATGGCTCACATGATGGGGTCGCAGGGGGATCCGATGCCCTCTTCTAGCTTCTGCAGTCCCCATACTTATGTGGTACGCACATATGTACAAGCAAACACTCATACACATGAAATATGAATAACTTTTTAAGAAAAATCTAATCACTATATCCTATGTAAATCATGAATTTTTCACAAATCAGTCATTTAATAAGATAAACATGACACTAAAGGCTTTAAGAGAAAAAACAAAACAAAACAAAAACACCCCAAAGCAAGCCAAATGTGGTCGCACACATACCTGTAATCACAGCGTTTGAAAGGCCGAAGCACAAGGATGGTGGGTTCTAGGCCAGCCTGGAGTACACTGTATCATTGCTGTTTCAAACAACAACAACAACCACAACAACAAAGAACCGAGACAAACAAAGAAGAATAATGATACTTGTGTAGGCTCTTGTGCCTGGACCCCAGAACTCTAGTGTCCTTATTTTACATAGAAAGTACTGTGTGAGTAATCTCCGGGGTGTGTAAAACATGTTACTTACTGGTCAGTGGCTGGACTGGTCAGTGGCTGGACTGGTCAGTGGCTGGACTGGTCAGTGGCTGGACTG
>NW_022196899.1:6005706-6012124 GCF_008632895.1 Mastomys coucha
TGGACTGGTCAGTGGCTGGACTGGTCAGTGGTTGGACTGGTCAGTGGCTGGACTGGTCAGTGGCTGGAAAGCCCCAAACTTGATGCCACACAGGCTACCGGGGTTCTGCATAAACCTTTGGTCTTTAATTTCTAAAAATGTCACCGGGCAATGGTGGCACATGCCTTTCATCCCAGCACTTGGGAGGCAGAGGCAGGCGGATTTCTGAGTTCGAGGCCAGCCTGGTCTACAGAGTGAGTTCCAGGACAGCCAGGGCTACACAGAGAAACTCTGTCTCAAAAAAAGAAAAAAAAAAAAACCAAAAAAAAAAATTTTTTTAAAAATGTCATTGTTTTTTACAATTAATAGGAGCCTTAAGATGCTCAAAAATGTCAAGCGCATAACACAATAAAAGACTCGAAAGCCAGCCGGGCGTGGTGGCACATGCCTTTAATCTCAGCACTTGGGAGGCAGAGGCAGGCGGATTTCTGAATTCGAGGCCAGCCTGGTCTACAGAGTGAGTTCCAGGACAGCCAGGGCTATGCAGAGAAACCCTATTTCGAAAAACCAAAAAAAAAAAAAAAGACGCGAAAGCCATCTTACAGGAAATGGCTGGACAATGACAATCAAGCCGTGTCTGGCAGTACAAATGTTAATCTCAGCCCTCAGGAGGCCAAAGTAGGCTCGTGAATTCAAGAAAAAAATACAGAGAAAGCATGGGCACAGTGTTGGATGTGGTTATGTTAATGAATGCTATTGAATGAATGAAAGAAAGTGTTGGATGTGGTTATGTTAAGGAATAGTGAGTGTAGGCAGAAGGGGGAGGCTAGGGGTGGTGTCTCACACCTGCAACCCCACACGTGAAGGGCTAGCCAGGACCAAGAGCTCGAGGCCCCTCGGGCAGAATCAGACCTTGTCTCAAAAATCAAGTACATGGCATCCAATACAACAAGAAGGAGCCACAGAGCAGAGGGACATAATGCCTGCAAGCTACGTTCACGCGATATGCTCAAATCTTCTTGAAAGTTTCTATCCGTTTGTTTGCTTATCTTGTTTATTGTTGCTGTATTTGAGACAGGCTCACCAAATGCTGCAGACTGGCCCGGGCCTTTCTATCTTCCTATTTCTGTCCCTCTAATGTTGGAGCTACAGTGGGTACCACTGTATCTGCTTTAAACTCCTTCAGTGATAAAGATTTAAACCTCTGGAAATAAGGCAGAGATTCATGCCCTCAAAATATATCTTTCAAAAGTATGGGAAAATTAATGAATTGTGTATTTTTCCCCTTTATCTAAAAAAACAACGACTGCACACCATCTTTCACAAAGCCAACTTTAAAAAGGAAAGGCATGACAGGACACCGGCCAGCTTCAAAGGGTTCCCTACTTCCCCATAAAAGGGCAAACCCACTGACTCCAAAAACTGAGCGGAGGCCCAGTTCAACCCGGACAACAGGAAATCAGTTGATTAGACAAAAGCCAGCATTCCTCGGGAACTTGTAAAACCGTTTCCCTTACCTCGGGCAGAAGAGACATGTGGCACCACTGACACATACCTGAGGCTCTGTACCAAAGCCTGGACCAGTTTCCAGGATCCCTCAGTTCCCATCAAAGTACTCCTTAGATACACATTTCAAAGCCTTCACACCAGACTCCTGGCCTTCCCTCCCCTGGCAAACTCACTCTCCGCACAGGCATTCTCGCTCTGTGCCCTCATGGCTGCCCCCCACCCCGCCCCCGCTCTCTTGCTGTCTTCTTGCCCCCACTAAGCTCTGTTCTCCATGTCTCCTATCTCACTATTCACCCCAGCTTCCCAGCCCTGGCCATGCTCAATCTACTTCTTTTTCTCTCCGTTCTGGACTCCCCCAGATGTCCTTGGCTCTTCTGTCTCTTGTATCAACGACAGAAACCTTAACTATACAGCGGAGGGGCCGTGTCAGCACTTTCTTACTCACCGCCCCCCACACCCCCAGCCCCCGCTGCTGCCCCAATAAAACATCTTTAATTGAGTGTGTTTCACAACTTATATTTTTGTTTCATATCAAATGGAATGAAGGACTAGCAAGAACTGTCCACATGACAAGCTTTAGCTTCTGAAGAAAGGTACAGTGAGCAGGACAGTAATGCTTAAAAATCCCAGAACTATAAATCTGATAATATCCCAGGCTACATACAGTAAAAACCTGCCTGAAAAAAACTGAAGCCAAAGCCCAAGAAGGTCTATCTCCTTCCTTCTTCCGTGAGACATGGGACACGGGGTACTTGAGAGCTCAAGTTCTAGAGAGAATGTACCGAGACTGCTCGCAAGTAAGCTCTTGTGCTCTGCCACTCAGAACCCTTCAAAGAGGCATCTTTAACAAGGAGACTCCTGCTGGCCTCTGGGGGGCGCTCAGGCGGGGATTCACTGTCTGTAAGAGTTTGTTCTAGAAACAAGACCCTAAGGATTACTCACAATGCTACTCTGCCAACAAGCCATGAAGGCAGGCAGGGACCCAGATTCTGACGGGGATCTTCATCGGATCCTTCTGGAGTCCAAGTGTGCCTGAGAGTGAAGAGAGCCTGCACTGCATCAAAAGGCCTGGTCTGTTCTCACGCTGTTCTCAGCTGCTTCCGGCTGTCTTCAAACTTTCACATTGAAGAAAGTGAAGGGTTGCCTGACCTTACACCACAACGCGATGCTTACGAATGATATATCAGTAAAAAGTACCATGTTTACCACACAAAACTATAGGCTTAAGGGAAACATCACGAGACTACATGTGATTATTTCTGTGACTTGCGCGCGCAGTTGTTAAGTATGAACCGAGAAGGCTCACTCTCGGCGTGTTGGACACCTCTGCATGAATTCCCCCAAATTATGCAACTGGTTCATTATTATTGACTTCGTCTCATGCCTGCTGTCTCATGGTGTTCTGTAGGAACAATTCTGAAATGTCAGTGACAACTCAAACACCCCGCTGAGTACAAAAGCTCTTATCCTTGGGAACATTTTTCATCTTTCAACCACTGGGGGAAAAAACCCAAAACGCTATTTTTTTCCTTCGGCTAACAGCAAAATCAAAGGCTGTGATTACAATTACAAAGTAGAAAGCACGTGAAGCTGTCCTATAGCCACTTTCCTGCCCATGGCTAAAGTCCAAACTTTAAACAGCTGACTGCAGCAGCAGCTTTTAAGAAGTACCTTGCTCCTGCCTCAAGGACTTTATTCCTGGGGCCTCGAGAGCTCCTACTTCTGGGAGGTTCGGAGGCTAGGTGACAGAACCTGTCATCCACCGTACTCGTTACTGCGTGGACCACAGATTCCCAAATCATAGTTTGTACCACGGTCAAAGGCTCTTGGAACGTCTTAACTCCTAAAAGGGAAGTTAAATGTTAAAGGAAGAGAATGGTCTAGAAGCCAGGGCTGCAGCTTTATCTCCATCAGCTTGTCTCCTGCAGCCACTCCATGTGTCTGAGCCTCTGAACTCATCCATAAAACAAGCCTACATTAGATGACCCTTGGAGCATCATCAAAGTCTATCCCTGATGATTATTTTCAGGAGAAAAAAAGGTAGCAACAAAATTAGCAATAAGAAAAAAAAAATCATAGCCGGGCAGTGGTGGCGCATGCCTTTAATCCCTGCACTTGGGAGGCAGAGGCGGGCGGATTTCTGAGTTCGAGGCCAGCCTGGTCTACAGAGTGAGTTCCAGGACAGCCAGGGCTATGCAGAGAAACCCTATTTCGAAAAACCAAAAAAAAAAAAAAAATCTTAAAATTCTATTGTTATTCATGAGCTCTCACTATATAACCCAGGCTGGCCAAAACACCCAGTTGTCCTGCCTCCGCTTGCTCAGTACCTGGCATGACCGACAAGTGTTACAGGGCCTGGCCTCCCTATGGCTTCTTGTTCCTTTGGGACAGCTCTTCTTGTGTAGCCAGGTTGTCCTTGAACTATTCTCTACAATCTTCTTGTCCAGCCTCCCACAGCCCAAGGTTACAGGTATGCTCAACCATGCCTTGCTTCAGTGGCTTTTTAAGGATTACTTTTACTGAAACAACCATAATAAAGGCCAGGAAAATGCTACTTAGGTAGCTAATACCTGTATTAAATTTAGGAACATCAAATCGCTAGCTTTTCCTAAAACCTCTAGGATATATTCTTGCTTCAAAAGCAAACAAACAAAACTTTTTCCAGCGAGGGTCTCCCTATGTTTTCTAGACTAAAGCCTAACTTTTAGAACCAAGCAATCCTCCTGCCTCAGCCTCCTAAGGAGGCGGTAGTACTAACATCTGCCAGCAACCTTCACTTCCAGCACACCCACTCATGCATCCCGTCATTGCTGAAAGGTTCTGAGGTTGGAGAGCAATCTTATGCGCGTAAAACACGTAACATTAGGAAACACAAACACTCAAAAACAAAGAACTCACGAAATAAACACCATAACTACAAATAATACAGATAGAAATCACAGTGCAGTGCCCCCCCCCCCCCGGAATTACTGTGAGCACTCTGTGGTTTAAAACCTTACCTAACAAACTCCAATGTTGTATAGAGTTTGTCCCTGCAGGAAGTTTCCCACTGTTCCCTCCCGCCCCAGACAAGTACAGCACTCAGGCAGCTAGTCTCCGGGCTCCCTCCCCACCCCACCCCCTCTCTGGCAGCTCCCAGAGAACTAACTCAGACTAGTGTTAAAAAAGCCCCCCCTTAATGAAAACATCTCATAGAGCCAAGTGCTAAGGAGAGACATCCTCCCAGTCTCGGGGTCACCAGGACCAGCCACGAACCAGGTGCCTGTCCTTGAGACCTCAGAGGAATAACAAACCCAGAGGGGATCAGAGCTCCCCCATTTAAATCATAGATAAAGGTAATCAGAGGTCACAGACAGTTATGGCCGGCCATAAAATTAGTTCCTGATAACCCGGAAACAGACACCCATTAACCCCCACCAGCTTCAGTTCTGCCCTAACAAATGGTTATAGCGGTTCACACTCCCCTCACTCTGAAGCATCCTAAGAATTCCCAATTTTGTATATAAACCCATGTTTTTTCCAGGCTCGGGGTCACATGCGATCACTTGCTCTTAGTGAGTGCGAAGCGTGTGATCCGAGTCTGGACTTGAATAAAAGGCTCTTTTGTAAATTACAGTGGACTTTGTAATTCTTGGGCTCGTTTGGGTTTTCCCGTGGACTCTGGGCACATCAGCACAATATAAAATTATTGTACTGTAATACACAACAGCAGTATCTACATAGTAACAATTTTGTCTACTTAGAAACATCTACAAATTGAATTATAAATCGATACTGTATTCTATGTTTTATATGAGAGACACACTTAAAGCTAAGGAGGTTAGGAACTGTGGCACGGACCTCTAAGCTCACCACTGAAGAGGCTAAGGCAGAGGGATACTGAGGCACAGGGTGGGGCAAGACAGCAGTACTGTGAACCTGAGGCCTGCCTGAGATACACAGCAAGACCCTGCTGTAAAAATCAAATCAAAACGGAATTCATCTCAAACCAAGATTCCCAAGGTCAACCCTAGCCTCCACCGGAGCACAAACACAGACAGACACACCCACACCCGCCCCCCACCTGCACCCATTCCCACCCCCACCCACCCCACAACCCACCTGCACCCACCCCACCCACCCCACACTGAGGAAATAAAAATTAATTCCTTTAAAGTTCAATCCTCTGGAAATTTGGGTGGGGAGGCGGCCTTACCCATGGATGGGAATGGAGCAAAGCTTTTCCATATTGGACAGAATAATCCGTAATGTCTCTGGCTTTCTGGACGAGCCCAACTCGGTCACCAAGAGTGATTTGGTAATGTCTGAAAAAAGAAAGCTATTTCAAATAAACCACTAGCTCTCACTAACCAAAACTCTAGAACAGCAAATCTGACATAATTCAGAATAAAATGGAACATTTAAATCCTCTTTCCTAGTTTATCTAATTTTTTTTTCCCAAGCTTCAAATGTTAAAATACTTAATAAATTGCAGCCGGGCAGTGGTGGCGCACGCCTTTCATCCCAGCACTGAGGCAGAGGCAGGCGGATTTCTGAGTTCAAGGCCAGCCTGGTCTACAGAGTGAGTTCCAGGACAGCCAGGGCTATACAGAGAAACCATGTCTCAGAAACAAACAAACAAAAACAAAAACAAAAACAAACAAACAAAAAAAAGGGTGTGGCATTTGACACAAGTTTGCAATTAAAACATAACAATAAATCATTCTAAAAAATAAACAACAACAAAGGAAATGAACAAAAAAATGCCCTCAAATGAAGCCTTTAAGAGAAAGGTTAGGGCTAAGCATAGTACTGTGCATCTTTAATCTAAGTACTCAGAAGACAGAGGCAGGATCTCTAAGTTCAAGGCCAAGCTGGTCTACATAGCTAGTTCCAGGCAAGAGCTATAGTGAGACCTTGATTAAAAGCCAGAGGGGAGGGAAGGAACGGA
>NW_022196899.1:6012260-6025218 GCF_008632895.1 Mastomys coucha
GGAGGGAAGGAGGGAAGGAAGGAAGAAAGGAAGGAAGGTTGGTTGATTAGTTTATGAAATCTGCAAAAATCCCCAAATCAAGACTGTTTGCCAGTTTAAGGGCTAGAGAGTAGACAATAATTTATACAGCATGGATACTGTAGCCATAACTAACCCAGAGACAAAGAAAGCAAGGGTATGTGGACAGGTTATAGGCAAATGCATCATTTTATATGAGGGACTTGACCATTATATAGAGACTGAGAAACCATGTGTATCCTTCTTAGGATTGTCAGGTGGTTTTGTTTGTTGGGAGCATAGACTGCCCTGGAACTTGCTTTACCCAGGCTGGCCTCAATCCTCTGCCTCCACCTTCTGAGTGTTGGGATTCCAGGAAGAGGCCACCACGTCCAACTGATCTCGGCTTTAATGTGCGTTATTTATGACTTACTGACCAATGATGGGGTCAAGAAATGCTAAGAAGTCTGAGACGGTATAACTGAAGCACTAAGCCATGAGCTATCAGAACGAAAGCCCCCCCCTCCATGCCCACAGCCACGCCCACTCCTGCTGACGTTTTTAGGGTGCACTTGCTCAATGACTTCTGCTTTTCTGCCCCAACCGCCATTCTAAAAACTGGGGTCAGAGTGGGAAAGGAAGAAACCAGTCTCCAGTCATCTAATACTTACTAACCAAAAGGTCAGTATACAAATACGGAGACCGCAAGCACCCTTCGCTGAGGGCACCAGCGCTGGAGACCGCAAGCACCCTTCGCTGAGGGAGAGGGCGCCAGCGCTGGAGACCGCAAGCACCCTTCCCTGAGGGAGAGGGCGCCAGCGCTGGAGACCGCAAGCACCCTTCGCTGAGGGCACCAGCGCTGGAGTCCGCAAGCACCCTTCGCTGAGGGCGCGGGCGCCAGCGCTGGAGACCGCAAGCACCCTTCGCTGAGGGCGCGGGCGCCAGCGCTGGAGACCGCAAGCACCCTTCGCTGAGGGCGCGGGCGCCAGCGCTGGAGTCCGCAAGCACCCTTCGCTGAGGGCGAGGGCGCCAGCGCTGGAAGACAAGCCCACCTTCCTG
This sequence comes from Mastomys coucha, assembly GCF_008632895.1. Lineage (NCBI taxonomy): Eukaryota > Metazoa > Chordata > Mammalia > Rodentia > Muridae > Mastomys > Mastomys coucha. The sequence continues at coordinate 6,013,317 of NW_022196899.1, forward strand.
CTGTGACACCTGAAGCTTCTGGCCGTTACAGAAAGCGCCTTTCCCTCTCCTGCCGGTGTACATCTTATCTTCCACACAGCTGTACACAATTCCAAACTCCATCTGCAGAGGAAAGCATGTCTCTTAGCAAACCTGGGCATTCTTCCATTGACTGGGATCGTGTTATGAATAAAGCCGCAAGAAAATCTAGCACATTAATAAAATATATTCCAACAGCTGAACTGTGGGAAAGTATTGACCAAACATGATGGGTCATCAGAGCTCCATCCTTAGCTCGCACTCAAGTCTAGATGCAGAGAATGCTCGCCCTCTCCTAGCACAGATGGGCAGGGCTTTCTGAGTTTTCTACAATGAACACTGTGTCCTCCTGTGTTCCTGCCCATCCATCCATTCATCCATTGATCCTTCTTCTTTTCCAGTACCTTTTTTCTGCCTGAGAATTCAAAACTAAGGATTCAAAAGCAGAGAGCACTCGACTGCTCAGGCTAACTATGTTAAAGGCTTATTTAGGACCATGTGGTGTGCCAAGTGACCAGTACAGCCTGTGACCAAGAGTTCATATGTAGTGACTTATGTTTCAAACGTGTGTGTGTGTTGCTAGGGATTCAACTGGGTTGCTAGGGTTTATATATGCTAGGGAAGCACGCTACCACTTTGCCTGGGGCTTTTATTTCAGAAATGTCTGAAGTGTTGTGTTCCTACTGACAAATGCAATACTCAAGATCCTCAAACACAGCAGCCGAAGACAGCCAAACAGCGGGGAACAAACAAGAGGGACCACAGTGATTCCAGATCTGACTGGGTTTCCTAGGTAAGGGTTCATTCATTCATGTCTATGCTCCTGAACGCACGCCACACTTTCAGCCATCCTGTGGCACCTGACACATGAAGCCATCTGAGGCAATGCAATGCCACACTAACTTGTGACATGGCTGTGTATGTCAGGAGCATGATGGCGATCTGTCTCCTCCCTGGGTTCACTTTCTCTTTCTGAAACTGGCTTCTCCTCGGGAAACAAGAAGCCTTATCTACTGGGAATGTGTGCGAACAGGTCCCCAGATACGAAAGATTAACTTCTTCTCAGAGAAGGAAAGCAAGCATATGTTTAAGACATACCTCTTTATTTACAACGAAGCCAATCGAAACAGCTACAAAGGGAAACCTTTAAAGAGAGACAAAATCCGCAAATTAACCAAGACAGAATTTAATTTCATCAAGTATGTATGCAATTGTTTTCAAATCAATTCTCATAACCCCTGAATTAAGATGGAATACTACGGATGGGAGGAAGAAGCTCGATCAATGCGCAAGAACATAGAACACACAGAACACACACACACAGACGCACCCAGGGAGATGCCTCTACAGGAATTAGCTAAGCTCCTTAACATTGGTCACAGTCAAAAAAAAAAGATTCCTTTCATTCTTCTCATCAGCAATACCATAGGTATCAAGGAGAAGAAGCTGTCTCTATTCTGAAACTTGGAGCTGGATGATAGAAACATTTAAACTGTTAGCCACAGCGATTGTTATGGATTCCGGTTTGCATATCGACATTCTCACACACAAGAAAGTCAGAATTTTTTAAAAGCTCAGCAAAATAGGTTTAAACATAACTGGAATAAGCTTAAGTATTTAACATGGAGTTCTTAATTTTAATAAAAACCGCATCATTTTGTTTTATTCAGTGTATCTCAAGCAGCTTTCCATATTTAAAAGACACAGAGCCTTATCACACGCGGATTCGATGCCTTATCGATTTATAGACTTTAGTAACTATGTGTGTATTGCAAACGTGCCCCCCAACACACACAGCTATAAGATCACTGATCCTTACCATGCCAAGTACTATATATACTAAGTTCTTATGAAAGTGAACAACTCCATGAATCCCACCAAGAAATAATTCTATTAAACAGGTGCCATTAATATGGCCATGTTATACAGTCTTTTTTTCTTTCTTTAAGATATTACTAGTAGTTTAAGCTAGCCTGGAGAGCTCAATATGTAGCCCAGGCTGGCCTCAAATCCACGATCCTCCCATCTCTATCTCCCAAGTGCTAAGATTATACTCTTATACCTGGTACCATAGTTTTTGTGAACTTGACACAACCTAGACATATGTGAGAAGAGGAAATCTCAGAGGAGGACTTGGCTGTAAAGAGTTAGATGAAATTGAAAGAGTTAAATTTAAAACTTGTGCTGTCTAATGAGAAAATTGCAGGTTTGAGAAAAAAACAGTGGACCAAGGTCAAATATGTCCAAATAAGGCTGGGCAAAAGCAAGCTGTTACTAACAGGCCAAAAAGATATAGAAGAGAAAGCATGCAAGGACATGTCTGGGCAGACACTGGGTAGTGGGTCCTCTTAGATATGGTTCAAGGTCAGACGCTCTGTTGACTCAGATTAACACCAACCTTAGGAATTTTCCACTCTGTTCTGCATGTAATATAGTTGATATTTGAACTAGCCAATCATGTATAGCCACACTGATGCCTTTGTTCCCCCAGACCCTTTTCCTATATAAACCCCTAACCCCTGAGCCTCGTGGTCGACTCCCTTGTTTCCTGTGTGAGATTGGGGGTCGAACCGGAGCTCCAAAAATTGAACTGCCTCATGTGTTTACATCAAGATGGTCTCTCATGATTCCTTGGGTGTGCGCCCTCCCGAGACTTGAGTGGGGGTCTCCCTACGGGGGTCTTTCAAAATCAGCCCTGTCTTTCCCAGGTTGCTTGTGGTCATCATTCATCACAGCAACAGAAAGAGAACTAGAACATCTGGATCTTAAGCATTCTTTTAACCTTTATTTCTCCTTCATGTGTATGCACCATGTTCATGCAGAGTCTGTGGAGATCAGAAGAGGGAGTTGGAGCCCCTGGGCCTGGAGTTACAAACGATTGTGAGAGGCCATGTGTGGGCTGGGAATCAAACATGGGTCCTGCTGAAGAGCAGCTGGTGCTCTTAACCCCTGAGCCAGCTTTCCAGCCTTGACTGCCCTTAAGTATTTTTAAAACCAAGGCTTTGAAAGAGTAGCTTGTCCAGCATCACAAAGCCAATAAACAAGTTGCGGGATTCAAATCTCGGTGTGCAGATCCTAATGTCCACACCCTTTTAGCATCCCTGTTTCTCTCTGAGAGTGAACTCACTGCACACAGAGAATATCCCATCAGTGAACTTAGCAACTTCTTTACTGGACCCATGTTACTCTGTCATTTTTATATAGTCTTCACAGACAGAAAAACAATGGTGACCAGGCACATCACTTCACAAGTCCATAGTGTACCATTTGCTCATTTGCTCCACAGCTTAGAAAAGATCTGCATGCCGGGCAGTGGTGGCGCACGCCTTTAATCCCAGCACTTGGGAGGCAGAGGCAGGCGGATTTATGAGTTCAAGGCCAGCCTGGTCTACAGAGTGAGTTCCAGGACAGCCAGGGCTACACAGAGAAACCCCAAACCCTGTCTCAGAAAAAAACAACAGTAACAAACAAACAAACACAAAAAAGAAAAGATCTGCACATTACATTTAACTCCACCACCAATCTCATATACAGCTTCTTCGAATAAAGAAGCATAAACAACTTACACAATTTCCTAAAGTCTGTGTTGCCTTCAACAGAGAATCACCCAGTGAACACACAAGAGGAATTACACTAAAATGAAATGCATACCGATGCACAAAGTTAGTCGTTCCATCGATAGGGTCAATGATCCACGTGGGCTTGTCTGTGAAGACTGTCTTTTCTCCAGCTGCCACGGATTCTTCACCAATGAAACTGAAAGCAAGAAACACGAACGCCTAACATCTAATTTTGATTCAGGACTTTAAGCTTCGGGGGCTACCATGAAGCACAAGCCCAAGTCTAGACTATTCTACTGTATTGTTGCTCTGTTAGAAAGGGCGGGGGGAGCGAGAGAACAAGACAGGGAGAGAGGGAGGGAGAAAGATGATAATAATAATAAACATGACAAAGCTCTATTTTCCCCAGAGCAAAGGCATGTGAAACAGTACAGAGTCCTAAATTCTAAATGCAACACTGGCATAAATACAGGGGGAAACATACACATCTGAAAAGGTCATCCTTAAAATGAGAAACTAAGAAAACACATCGGGGCTGGAGAGATGGCTCAGCGGTTAAGAGCACTGACTGCTCTTCAACCCAAAGGTCCTGAGTTCAAATCCCAGAAACCACATGGTGGCTCACAACCATCTGTAATGAGATCTGATGCCCTCTTCTGGGGTGTCTGAAAACAGCTACAGTGTACTTACATATAATAAATAAAAGTCTTTTTAAAAAAAAAAAGAAAAAGAAAAACACATCGATCTTAAAAGTAAGCGCGGGAGCGGGTGTGGTTGCATGCGTCACACATAATCCCAGCACTGAGGAGGTACGTGAGGCAAGAATCAGGCTAGCCCAGGAAAGACTGAGACTGCCTTAAAATCAAGCAAACTGAAAGAAATACTAAAAGACCACGCATTCTCCAGAGCCTAGCAAGATGCAGAGCTCATACATCACTTCCTTGCGTGTGAACTAACTTCTAGTTCAAAGAATACAGCAGGGCCGAGCTGTAAAGCTTCGTTACTGGTCTGGAAGTTTCAAATGCTCATACTGTTTCTCCCTCCGGATCCTAGAAGAGGCCAGCTTCCAAGTAGCTCTGAGAAATGACACAGAAGTGAGGAACCGGGGAAGCCGCCCGAGGACAGCCCACAGGGAGCTAGAGTTTACAGATGTGAAGGACCTCTCAGTTCTAATTGGGGCCTTGGTGACCCACTGACAAACCCGCAGAAACCTCAGCCACGGCCATGCAGCCAGGCTAAAGCTACTCCCTACCCTGGTCAAACTGTGAAACACTAGCCAGTCATTTAGAATGACTTTAGAGGAGCAATGCATAACAGAGAACATTTGTTAAGTTACTAAGAATGTAAAGCACCTACTGAAATGACTGTATACAACTGTTAAGACAATTTTATAAATGGTGTCTTGAGTTCACTGGTTTTTCTTCTCGCCTGTTCTCTTCTTTCTATTTTTTATCGTTTGACATTGAATGCTTTTAATAAATACTTGTCTTCCTTTTCTCTTATTTCTAAGCCTTTTTATTGGAAGAAACTACATTCAGTCACAACTTTAAATATTTTTCCGTCTCAGTGACTAAAAGACTGACAGTGGCTAATGGCACAAGGAGGAAGACATAACAGCACTGTGGCATAAAACTTTCAAAGGATGGCTTTTAATTTCTTAGAGTTCTGGGGACTTGCACCCGCAAACAGTGCTCTACCACTGTACTGGCTGGTTTTGTGTGTCAACTTGACACAGGCTGGAGTTATCACAGAGAAGGGAGCTTCAGTTGGGGAAGTGCCTCCATGAGATCCAGCTGTGGGGCATTTTCTCAATTAGTGATCAAGGGGGTAGGGCCCCTTGTGGGTGGTGCCATCCCTGGGCTGGAAGTCTTGGGTTCCATAAGAGAGCAGGCTGAGCAAGCCAGGGGAAGCAAGTCAGTAAGAAACATCCCTCGGGGCTGGTGAAGGGAAGAGCATCGAATGCTCTTCGGAAGTCATGAGTTCAAATCCCAGCAACCACATGTAACAATAACCTGTAATGAGATCTGACGCCCTCTTCTGGTGTGTCTGAAGACAGCTACAGTATACTCACATATAATAAATAAATAAATCTTTAAAAAAAAAAAAAAAAGGAAAGAAACATCCCTCCATGGCCTCTGCATCAGCTCCTGCTTCCTGACCTGCTTGAGTTCCAGTCCTGACTTCCTTTGTGATAAACAGCAATGTGGAAGTGTAAGCTGAATAAACCCTTTCCTCCCCAACTTGCTTCATGGTCATGATGTTGTGCAGGCATAGAAATCCTGACTAAGACAACCACTGACCTCATTTCCAGCCTGCAGTTTCCTGATTGGGTGTCACTGTGTAGCCCTGGCTGGCTACATATTCCCATGCCTCTTACCTCCTTCTTCTGAGTGCTAGAATTATGGGCATCTGCCTGCCATCTTGCCTGACTGACAACATGTTTTTGCTAAATTTGGGTCTGATTTAGGATTTTCTATGGAACTTCCTAATGCTAGTATTTCTCTCACATATTCAGAACTTCGCAATGCAGGAGTTTAACCCCAAGCTTTCCAGCTGTGCCTATGGCAAGCTGACAATTACTTCTACCATCCACACATTCTTGTCAAAGATCCCCTCTTTCCTGACCCTAGAACCACAGGACAGGCCATCGACCTAACTCAGGGCGCACGGGCTCCTGTAAGGATTTGGAACCTTAGTGAGGTAAAAATATATAAAAGATTAGTCAGAAAGAGCCAAGCCATCAGTCAAGACCAAGGCCACACTGTCCAAAGCCACGCCCCAGCTTTGGGCCCACAGGGGTCTTCCTCCCATCATACTGGCCTGAGGGCAGCCCCACACCCTCAAGCTAAGCTCCTTTTCAAGTCAGGGTCACCTATTACCACTCTGTATCTAGAAACATTTGCCTCACACATAGGCTTATTCCCACCCAGACTTAACGTTATCACCATAAAGTGGCGGAGGAATACCAGTGACACGGGTACTTCTTCTTTATAGAAGAGAAGATCATGTTTTCAACTTTTTGGTCAGTCTCTGTTACCAAGTCGGCTGGAGAACTTTTAATCATGACATCCACCTCATGTTTTAGAGCTTCACGAATCATCTAAAAAGAAGTTTTGGGTAAGCAAGTGAAAAAAAGATGTAAGTAATTTAAAACCAAACAAGAAAGTAAATCACAAAAATAAGTTCAAGCATTCAACCACTCTTTACATAGTCTTAAATGTTTTCTTTCAAAAATGTCTATGGAACAAGACACTTTAGAGAAATATTATGTAATTTCACATCTTCTTTTAGAGTCATGACTGTCGTGGCAAAGGTTAACACTGCAAACCGAAAAATCCAGCTGGAGATGGATGTTAACATGCCCAAGCATACACCCCCATTCTCATTCTCACATACACACACACAGTGCCAGTGATGCTTAACATTAACACAGGCTTAGGCTCCACCCCCATTCTCATTCTCTCTCTCTCTCTCACACACACACACACACACACAGTGCCAGTGATGCTTAACATTAACACAGGCCTAGGCTCCACCCCCATTCTCACACACACACACACACTGTGCCAGTGATGCTTAACATTAACACAGGCCTAGGCTCCACCCCCAGACCCCCCACACACACAATCAATCAATCAATCAATCAGTCAATCAATTTTCACTATAAATATGTAAAACAGCACATGTAGATTACTCAAAACATGCTTTGTTGAACAAGACTGCACTGTAATATCTACACATCACACACTATGGCCTCCAGACCGTAGTTCATACCTCTCCAGCTTGTCTTGCGAGGATTACTGCAAAATCCATGCACTCCTGCCAAGGGTCTGCCATTATCTAAATATAGTCAACAGAGATCGGCACAAAACAGTTACGAACTGTGGAGGCATTCACGTACACAAGCATCTCAATTAGCAGCACTCTGACTTTGATTCACCCCTTCCCTGATTTATAGTTCAATTTTTCCCCACATATAGTACCCAAAATAATTTTGAAATATTACATATTTCACCTCGTCATCGTAAAAACTTTTTGTTACTGGTGTTGTTTTGAGTCAGTGTCTCATAGTACGGGCTGGTCTCAAAAAACTAAGGTTGACGTTGAACTCCCGATCCCCTGCCTGTACTTTCCAAGACCCGGGATTCCAGGCATGAGCTATTACATCTAACTTAACACAAGTATTATCAAAGCAAACAGTGTTCTATGAAGTTGTCTCCCAAGGGCCCACACAATAGCACATTTTGGGTTGTAGCTAGACCATATCATACTGTGGGGGAAGTTGGGGATCCCCCCGAAGCTTAGGTAATAGATGAGGTCAAGACACAGTCTAAAGGTTAGGTGTAGGAGTGGGTGGGGAACAAAAGGACCCTGGGAAGGCTGGAATAAAAGCAACTTTTAAAGACAAGGGAATAAAGGCTGTCTGTGTTAACTCCAGGGAGTTGAGTGCTCTGCACATGGAATTTTTTTTAAATAAATAAATAAATAAGGTCAAGGTGAAGAATTTAAGGTTCACAGATCAGAAATACTTTGCCCCATATTACATGGACAGATTTTACAGAATGTATGCTCGACTCTGATTTGAAAGTCCCCTGCATTCCCTTACAACATCCTGAGAGAAGAAAACTCTAGGTCTAAAAAAAGACTATTATAAAAGCAAAGGTGCCATTTACCTCTTAGACTTCGGGGGTGGGGGGTGGAGGGGAAGCATGACCGCGTGACTTGACAGCTTTCTGCTGACCTCTAAGAGACTCACCACAGGCTTGCCCACACACTAACGTAGATTCCCAGCCCATGGAAGCTGTCATGCCCAGAAGCGGTGGCCGCCATGCTCTGCCTGCTTCCCGGGACAATTGACACACTGAGCTTCCTCTGTAAGAGCATCTGAAATCTCTACCCTCCGGCACAGGGAGAAGCATGGGGACGCAGAGCAGATGGACCGGCGGCTGGTGGTGGCTGCTTTTTCCTTTCTATTGATACAAGGTTGGCTTAGAGCTCTTGACCATCCTGGCTTAGTCTTCAGAATGCGGGCTGGGATTACAGACACATGCCATCATGCCTAAGTGCCTTTTCCTGGGATGAAAGCATCCAAGTAGGCCATATAAAAGGCCACCTTTTTGAGTTACAGAATAAACCCCTTACAGCTCTTCAAGAATGGTTTCCAAACTTGGTCACTCTTGTTCTTATTGCTCCCTTCTGATCTGTCACAACTGGACGGACATTCTTGACCTGGGCTTGTTTCCACACCATAAACTGTTCAAGCTATTCACCCTTCACCTTGTGACAACACGAAAAGAACACCTCCCAATTCCCCATGACTGTTTCAAAAGCCATCCATTGCATCTTCCACCCAACAGATATCAACCAAAATAGACACACTCGCAGAAAACCTGCTGCTGCTATGCAGCATTTGGTCATTTGTATGCATGCTACATCTTCTCAATCAGTTCTAATACTCCGTGAGGAAAGGAGGCTGATACATGAAAATTTCTGAGGAGGTCCAGAAGAGGGAAGAGACAAGGGAAGTCAATTAGGTAACGGTTCTCTGGGGTTTGTTCTTTTTTTGTGGGGTATGGTGGGGGGCAAGAATGGAGAATTAAAAAGCCTGAGCCTTGAAATCTTGGACCTCAGAGGCACCTTTTTAGCTTTGTTGCTGGTAGTTTACTGGTCCTTTTCCTAGGCAGTGTATTTTAATGGCTCGATAAATCTTTTTATTTCAGAGACCTTTGCTTCAAGACTTGTTTTTCACGGTCCTATTCTATCACCCTCAGTTTGGGGACGAAGTCATACAGACTTAAAACTGTGTCTACCCTGGACAGCTGAGCTACCCGCGTCACTGGTCCCCCGCTCCTGACGTAGGACATCACCGGACCTGGTCTTGTTCATCCCTAACTCTGTACATTCGTGAGCCGGGGAACTTGCCGTGTAGAGCCCCGAGGGCTTGGGCAGAGTGGGGCTCATTCTGCGCCGTAGAACCTCAGAGATCAAGGACCGCCTGGCGGCGAACCCGATCGGCTGGTTCCGGAGCACTACGGAGAGCACCGCCGGGAGGAGGGCGCGGCAGCCGCCCCGGCCCAGCATGGGGAGAGCCTGTCTGCAGCCCGCCGGAAACCCACGCCTCGGCCACCGAGTAACGCTGCGCAGAATGCGGGGACAGAACCGACTCACCTCGCGCGAGCGCACCGCGATCGACGCCCAACCGCCGGCGTCCGAGGGGCTCGGTTCTTCCGCTCGGCCGGAGGTAACGGGGAAATTGCTCCGACAGGAAGTCCCGCCCCATTAAAACCTGGGAGCAGACGTCTCGAAACCCCGCCTTCACGTCTTCTCTCTGCCCGGAGATGGTAGCCAGGCGGAACTGTAGGGGCTGGTCCTGCTGAAGTTACAGTATTCTGGCATTCTCCTGCATACCCTTTCTTCTCTAAGCATCCCCTGTTTGCAAACCTCCACTTTTGTCTTTATTAGTTCATATTTTCCCAATTCCCCTTTCCCCCATTCTGCTCTTTGGTCACAGATAAATTGGAGGTGTGACTGTCATTGGGCATCTCTCATTTGTTAAACTTGTAAGCCTAAAGGAGATTTTTTTATTTATTTGTTGATAATTGATTGACTGTCAGCACCAAGGGTTTTTTTTTTTTTTTTTTTTTTTTTTTTTTGGTTGTGGACGTAACGTGCTGAGGGCAGTTGCTCTCCAGCCCTCAATTCATCGCTCAATACTAGCGATGAAGCCCAGGGCAAAGTGGCTATCGTTGAGCCATTTTCCGAGACATTGGTTTTTTTTTTGGTTTGTTTGTTTTTTTTTTTTTTTTTTTTTTTTTTTTTTTTTTTTTTTTGGTTTTTCGAAACAGGGTTTCTCTGTGTAGCCCTGGCTGCCCTGGAACTCACTCTGTAGACCAGGCTGGCCTCGAACTCAGAAATCCGCCTGCCTCTGCCTCCCAAGTGCTGGGATTAAAGGCGTGTGCCACCACCGCCCGTGATTTTTAACATTGTCCCATTATGTAGCATAGGTTGGCTTCCGGATTACAGGCACCTGCCACCACACCATACAGCAATCGTGCTCTTACATCCTTAAACATAAGTGTTACAACAATTTCATGAAGAGTTCCTTCGTTATACAGATAAGGAAACCGAGTTTTGGAGAAGTTAGGAGATTGTCCCCCAAACTCGCACAACAAGAGCATAGCACCCTGACTCCAAAATCCGAGAATATATGAGGGTCACTAAGTTGGTCTGGATGACCAACAAAGGCTAGTTTACGGTTCTTACGATGTTTCCTCACATGGAACAGTACCATGGTAGGTAAGTTACTTTTAAGTGGAACTCTATCCAAATGACCTACCCACAGGGGGACCACAATGTCCTTGCCTTATCACTTGTGAAAGTGATTGGTTCTCGGGAATCAAGACAAGAGATTATCAAAGAGCTGTAACATGTCTCAGAGATGAGTGGCAGGGATGGCAAATCTGATTTATAAACCCACAAAGAACCAAAAACGCGTCCACTCTTCTGAAGACTGCTGCCTTAAGACACGTGTGTGGACGTCTATCACACGCGTGTGGATGTCTATCACACACTCGTGGTTGGCTGCTTTTCCACAAAAGGCCTTCAAGAACTCAGTTTTGGGGTCCTCTATTATCAGTTACTTGAAAATAAAAATCTTATCCAATGCATGCTGACGGGCATGAATATGTGACCAAGTGGAATTCTCTAGGCATTTAAAGAAATATCATCTTTAAGCCTTGTCTGAGTGAATGTGTTCCCACTGATGTGGCAAAGCAGGACAGATGAGGAAAACAGATATCAGATATCTTTACATGAAAATGATCGGTAGCTTCCTCCATCAGACGGGCAGGACTCCAAGGTGTTCGCTGAAGCCTCTGCTGCTGCTGCTTCAGGGCGAGAGTGAGGTAACTCAGGCTCCTCAGCACAGTCCGTTCCCCTCCCCAGTGCCTGCTGAAAGCCGAGTGCACGAAGGAGCCTGGTGCTCTGACCCTAGTACAGCAGCCCTGACTTCAGGCTGCTGTCAAAAAGTGTGGAGGTTTGTTCTGATGTCCACAGAGACCCCCATACATGACAAGAAGAAAACTCTTGAGATGAGAGAAAAATGTCAAGCACACACACATACACTGGGGTGGGAGGGGCTCTGTTCCACTCACTTAAGCAAATGCTAAAACTTATATGTGGTCTCCCAAAGCTCACTGGAGAATTAATTATTGACTGAGATTAAAATGATGGAGTCTCCATAAACAAGGCGAGCTACTCAGGAGCAGAGTCTATCTCCTCAGGAGCAGAGTCTATCATCTCCTCAGGAGCAGAGTCTATCATCT
>NW_022196899.1:6025535-6035374 GCF_008632895.1 Mastomys coucha
AGCAGAGTCTATCTCCTCAGGAGCAGAGTCTATCTCCTCAGGAGCAGAGTCTATCATCTCCTCAGGAGTAGAGTCTATCTCCTCAGGAGCAGAGCCTATCATCTCCTCAGGAGCAGAGTCTATCTCCTCAGGAGCAGAGTCTATCATCTCCTCAGGAGCAGAGTCTATCTCCTCAGGAGCAGAGTCTATCTCCTTGTTATTCAATATGATTTCATGACTGATGGAACACAGGAGTTGCACACACTGGTCAAAATAGCTAACATTCTCTGTAGTGTTAACAGGTTCCAGATCATAATATATTTTATAGCCAGGCAGTGGTAGCGCACATGCCTTTAATCCCAGCACTTGGGAGGCAGAGGCAAACGGATTTCTGAGTTCAAGGCCAGCCTGGTTTACAGAGTGAGTTCTAGGACAGCCAGGACTATACAAAGACACCCTGTCTCAAAAAAACAAAAAACAAAAACAAAACAAAACAAAAAAGCATTTTATTATCATAGAGTTGTTATTCTGTATATAGTGGAGCGGACTTACCACTCTTAAGAGCTACAAACTTAAAACTAAGAACACAATTTAAAACGTGGCCCATCAATACTTTGTTTGTTTATTGCTTGATTGATGTAGGTTGTCCTGGAACTCACTCACTAGACTAGGCTAGGTTCAAACTCATGGCAGGCCCACTGCCTGGCATCCCTCTTGTTCATAAAAGCAAGGTATTTGGATAACTTAATCCTTATATTATTTAATACATTTTAATGATGCATAAATCTATCCCATAAAGCACACACTGGGTTAATCTGTATCTTAGCCTCTGCAGATCTCTGTGTTTTACAGATCTGAAAGCTGACCTGACACGTTCTCAGTGCCATAAAGCACAAGTAGAAAGGGAGCTAACTGTCTGTCCTTAGATTGGCAAATGATGTTCATTTAGAGGTAGGCTGGTGTTATGTAAATGCACAGAGTTTGAGCCTCTGAATGGGCATTTCTGTTTGAAACATCAAATGCTCCTGGGAGGTGTAGTGGCTACTGCTGGTTGTCAACTTGACTATATCCAAAATGAACTACAATCCAGAAATTAGAAGGCTCACCTATGGCCCTAATCTGGAGGCTGAGAGATACAACTTTCCGATCTGAATCTTGGCATGGAGATCTTGAGGCATAGTGGCTATGAATCCCAGAAGATTAAGATAAGAAGATCTATGAGTTCAAGATCAGCTGGGATTAAAGGTGTGGTGGCATAGTTGCTATGAATCCCAGATTAAGATAGGAAGATCTACAAATTCAAGGTCATCTGGGATTAAAAGTGTGGTGGCACACACCTATAATCTGGGCCACACCTTTTGCTGGAGACCTATTTAAGGACATTGGAAGAAGGAAGGCTGGCTCTGCTTCGCCTGCTTGCCTTGTGGGACCAAGCAACTGCTGGATCCTCGGACTTCCATTCACAGCTGCTGCCGACCATTGTTGGGATTTGGACGACAGACTGTAAGTCATCGATAAATTCCTTTACTACATAGAGACTACCATAAATTCTGTGACTCTAGAGAATCCTGAGTAATTCAAGAGGTAACTACTGCTTTTGAGGATAGACTTCTACCACCACACCGTCAGGTCTTTGTTTCATAAATCATGGCTTTTGTACACTGGACTTAGTGACATAAGAAAGATCAGATTTGGTTATATCAGCCCAAAACACTATAAGCAAGAACACGGACAGAAAATGTTAAACCATTAGGTTTAGGCTAGGTTAGGGTAATGTATAACACATACACACACACATGTGTGCACATATGTAACATGTTATATACATCTATATGTTACACACACACATGCACAAACATATAAAACATACACATACTAGCAGTAGAAGAAATAACCTCCTCACCTCCCATGTCAAGCTTAAACCAGCTTGAAGGTGACTAAAGTGCACATGTTATTTTAGGTGCAGTTTGAATCTCCCACAGTAACTTCAGCCAGGTGAAGAATTAAGAGTGCTGTGCATTTTAAACTAGAGGGGTGTTTTCATTTTCTGGGCTAAGGAATGGCCTTCTCTTAGCCTTGTAGACCAGAAGGAACAGTAACATTTCACAGCCGGAACACATGGCTACTGTAAAAGGAGCCGCAGACGCTTCATAAGCCTCGTACGGGGGAAAAGACAGCTGAATAATGGCCAGAGCTAAGAAACTATTCAACATCCCACTTTCGATAGCAACCGTTTTACAAACAGGGAGAGGCAGCAGGTAGATTTTAGCAGAGGAATAGCCAAACAAAAACCCCAGTGCAGGAACCAGAAGCCCCAAAAGAAACACCTCTAGGTTAGCCACTCTCAGAAACACCAGTCCCATCCTAAAAGCCAAGCAGACCCCCACAAACATCAAAGTCAAACTCAGAGGCCGCACTACTCTCTCTAAACAGATTGCTTTTTCAGGCATTCTGTGCTTGACGGCTATGCCAATCGATATTGGCGTCAGGACGAAGAGAAGGGTCGACACTATCTTTAAGACGGGAACGTGAAATACACCTGCTAACCCCAGTAGCCGGCCGTAGAAGTATGAGTTGACCGGCATCATGATGAGGGCCAGGGACGTTGAGGTGCAAGTCATCAAAATAGCCAAAGTGACGTCCCCTTCCAGAAGGAGAGCAAAGGTGTACCCCCCACCTCCTCCTGGGCATGTGCAGGTCATTACAAATCCAAAGGCTTGTGCCTTAGCCAAGCCCAAGATCTGAGACAAGAGAAAGCCACAGAACGGCATGAGGAAAAACTGTATGGCTGCCCCAAGAAGTATTGGCAAAGGTCTCTTCCACACTGTGCGAAGCACCTGGAGTTCAATCTTGCAGCCAAAGGCACATTTGTTTAAAAGGATCATCAATAAGACAAGCAGGAAGATGGAGCCATCAACATGGAGTGGTGCATGGAAGGGGCCGTCCTCCGTCTGCCTGAACACTCTCACTCTGACGTTCTTTATCTCCTCGATGAGTGTCTGCCTACCTTCAGACTCCCAGAGCTGCAGGGTCAGATTGGTCTCTCCCGGGGAAGTCTTCAGGTGGACGGTAAAGCCCGCGACACCCAGGGAGATCTTGGTCACATTCACCACCTGCAGCACTTTAGGATCCTCTGACTTCACAAGGAGGTGGCTGGAGTGAGGCCGTTTCTCTTTATAGCCAGACCTTATCATGAGGCTTTCTTCTGTCTTTGTAAACGAAAGCCTTTCTGTGTTTGGTGTATTCAGAAAACTGAGAAATGACTTCCTCGATTCTCCCGGGTTCACCAACAAAAGTAGAATTATAAAAAAATTGCTGGACATTTTAAAAGTTTAAACAAACCATGTATGCCAACCCAGTTTTTTTAAAAAGCAAAAGACCATTCTTCTTATAGACATTCTTCTTTCATACACTTCAACACTGAAAGCGTAACTGTGAGTTAGATAACAGTTGGGTTTGCTCGGTCAAGGTCCGGGAGGAGGGACTGTTGTACTTGAAACCAGTATAAAGCTATCTAGTGAGCAAGCGACACAACCAGTTTAACTTGTAGTTAAAGAAAACATAGAAATTAAACCCTTGCATTTAACAGGTGTCACTTGTCACTTCCTGAGTTCCTTATTACCTGAGGGTAAACACTTGGAGTTATTACTATCCGGGTCTCTTTGGCCCTCAGGAAATTATAAAATAAAGCAGCCAGGGGGAACAAAACAAATAAACAAACAAACAAAATTCCCAAGACAGATAGATACTATAACTTGGGGATGGCCTAACTACATGCTGGTGTCACGGAGGAGTGGGTGGTGGGGAGAGAGGGAGAAAGGGGATTGGGGATGGGGGGAGGGGACAGGGAGAGGGAGCAAGGAAGATAATAAGTAGTGAAAATTGGTATATGAGAGAAGCCAGTCGGCTGAAAGACTGGAAGCCCTGCCCTACCAAGGCTGCCCGGTAACAGAACGTGCAAACAGCCAACACATGAATAAGAATAAATAAGAAATGTGTCTGCTCCCACCATATCCTGCACATTCTCTCCTGTCACATCAGCTCGTGGTTAGGCCGTTCTGACTCTGATCTGATGGAATAATCATACTGATCTCCAAGCTACAGTGACAAATGTGCCAATCTGCTCCGAACAGGCACCACTAAAAACTTCTAATCTTTCTCCAGCCATGGCTCGCTTCCGCCTTGGGAAAGAATTTCTTTAAATGAACTATCTTTTCCCACCAGCACCCGTGTCCATTCCTGGTCCGATTCCTGTTCAGGGGCACAATCAGAAATTGAAGCAAGTACCCTTTGTACCCTAATTCGCACCTATGACACTGGGCCCCTAAAGTAAGAGCCATAGTGACCCAGGTTAGTCATGTGGCTGTCATCATTAGCTAAGTTGGCTGGCCTTGAGAGCACCCTTGATGCTAATAATGCTAGAGTTCTAGAGCAGTTCTACCAGGCAAAAGAAAACTTAGACAACCCTCCGTGTCTGTAAGTAGGAGAATTTCATGCAGGGTCACCAGGTAACTTAAGAACATAAAGTGGGGCTGGGCGGTGGTGGCGCACGCCTTTGATCCCAGCACTTGGGAGGAAGAGGCAGGCGGATTTCTGAGTTCCAGGCCTGCCTGATCTACAGAGTTGAGTTCCAGGACAGCCAGGGCTACACAGAGAAACCCTGTCTCGAAAAACCAAAAATAAAGCTGCTGCTGGGCATTTGGAATTTGATAGTGGAAAGGTACTGACCTTAATTTGAATGGCCCAGTCTTTCTTCATTACATGACTCACTATGCACAACTGGGTGGGTCATGGTTAGTGGTCAACTAACTCAACTGTGCTTCAGCTTCCATGGACGAGGGAAAGCAAACAATTTCCCAAATGAGAGGATGCCACAAAATAAACCCTCTACTACCTACCACTACTACAAATGTCTATTCTAGTTCTCTGTCTCTGTCTCTGTCTCTCTCTCTCTCTCTCTCTGTGTGTGTGTCTGGGTGTGTTAGAATACATAGTAATGAGCTTCATCATGACATTTTCACAGTTGGACATATTTCTTACATGGCTGTGTTCGTAGGTTAATTTTTCAAATACGGTAGACTTCAGTATCATGACCTTATTTCCATGTAGGGTAGGACATTCACACACATTTACCAACAGGGAGAACAGAGAATACGACTAATCTACTCAGTGACACTCAGGTTCCCGAGGAACCTCGCCCCACCCCTCTTAGGCAGAGTCTGACTATAAGGCTCCGGCTCTCCTGGATCTCACTTTGTAGATCAGGCTGGTCTGGAATGCAGAGCTCCACCTGCTTCTGCCCCTAGTGCGAACACCACACACACGATCTGCTTCCCCAGGAGCCTTAAAGACACAAAACAACTAAGCCTGGGAAGGTGAGAGCAGGACTGTCGCATGGTGAAGACCAGCCTGAGACATGTAGTAAATGCTTGTCAATGAATAAACAGTCAAGGGAGATGTCTCAGTGGGCAACGACACCGCTACCAAGGTGAACACTTGACTGTGAGCCCCAGAACCAACTCCCACAAGTTGTCCTCTCATCACACACACACATGCTGTGGTGTATGTCCCTACATACCAAAACTAAATGTAACTTAAAGAATAAAGCGAGTGTATGCTTTTCCTCCTAAGCACTTTATCTAGAGTTATTGTTGTTATTTCCTCTTTCAGGTTCTTCTAACCCATCTTCTGAAAAACTTCAGGACCAAAACCTGATTGATAAATGTAGCTAGGATGAATCCTATTATCCAGTTTCCTCATGTAGTTCCTGTTCTTTAGACTGGTGCGCGTTAGTATCAAAGTATCATTTCAACGGTTCATCCACACTTCTCTCCTATGCTTCATGGTTCCTACGTGAACCATGAGATCTCTGCCTTCAGAGCATTTGTTTGGACACGGTGAGTTAGGGGACTGAGATTCCACCACACCTAGTTCTCTTTAGAGTATTAACCTGCCAATCCTTAGTACCAAGGATGCTCATCCTGACGTCCTTCAGCCCTGTGGCCTCCATCACCTAGGACCTGGTCTAGCTTATGGATGGTGTTCCCACTGTCGTAGGTCTTTCTCTGGATAGCCTTGTCTCTAGTCTGCTCGAGAAGACATTTTTCATCCTTCCTAGGTGTCAATTTTTGCCAGCCTCTGGTGTGGATAGCCCAGGTGCTGTTTGCATTTTGATGTTAATTCAACTCCTCTAAGAGGGGTTGTCTGGAGGAGTGGATCATGTACTCAGGACTTCATGTCAACCTTCTAATGAATAAAGAAACCGATCATTGGGTGAGTAAACCGGACTTCCAGGTTGGAGAGAGGAAGAGAAGAGGCAGGCGAGGAGGGCTTTTGGATGGGGACAGGGGGGAGGACAAGATATATAGCTACAAGTAACCCATGGTTTAGATGGTGAATCCATCAGGATTCTCCACCGGAGGATTAAGATTTAATATGGTTTACAAGATTAGGATACTAGTTGTTGCACCCAGTAACTGAGTTACCATTGCTTCTGAACTAAGTTTATGTGTTGTTTTCCTTCACAAGGCGTCTCCACTGGGTTTCACAAGGCAGCTCCACTGGGTTCCTAAAGGTACTGCAGCAAAGCATGGGTTTGCAAGAGTGCACCCCGAAAGGCTGTGGGGATTTTGAAGTATGGGACTAGCGTGGTATTAACCCACCAGTGGGAACTTAGCAAGAGTCTCCACGGGATGAGAACAGGCCGGCCATGCCTGCCAGTGCCCAGCCAGTCAGCGCACCAGGGCCTGCGGGGTAGCATCATGAATTGCATTTTTTAATACTTCCTCAACAAGCCTCACCTGCCGTCTCCTCAGCAGATCTTATTTTTCTGGCATATTTAATTTTCATGTAATTAGATGTGCTGGCCATCTACTGTGTCCAAGAATTGTGATTAAAGTAAAGTGATTAGAACTTGTGATTAGAACTTCTGGTAATCTCAAGAAAACCAAAACCAACCAAACAAAAAAGCCCAAAAACAAAAAACAAACAAACAAAAAATCTTGTATGTGGGCTTTTAAAAGATTATTTCTAATTCAGTTTGACAGTTTCCAATAAAACGGCTATTGGAACACGGCTACACTGTCTATTCACTTATTTGCAACTTGCCTTCCATCTCTGTCTGCCAGTTCTAAGTTTACCTTCTACCTAAGTGTGCCTACAGACACTGATGTTTTCAGTAGGCGCACAGGTAACTATAAAGGAGTGAATCTAGAGCCTGATAAAAGCAAGAAATTATCACTATTGATGGTTTGAACATGAAAAGATGGAGCTGGCAAAGATACTCTTTAATTAACCTGCTGCTGTGAGAAACTGATACAGAAAGGGTAGGATGGGGTACGGATTTCCCTCCAGGGTGTATGTAGTCCTTCATCCAGCACAGACAGAAGACATTCATTCTCAGGTCCCCAAGAGGACTTATTTCAATTTATAGGTAAAATGCAATAATTATCTTGCTTTGGTGCAACAAGCAAGACTATTACAAAGTCAGTCTATACCATTGCTCTTCTCATCTGTAATACATTTATTCATACCAACAAAAAGATGAATCCTACTGGAGAAAATTCCTTACCGGAAATAAAGCCAGTACAATTACATGATACCCAGAAAATAACTCTCCCTCCTTATATATGTGGTGTCTTATCCAAATGCCTGGAAGACTGAATGAGAGGATCTGCAAGATTCTGCAATTCATACGTCATGATTTAGGTATACAGTAAGGCTGTGTACTCTGGCCGCATAATATTAGGCTTAATCACGGGGCTTGCTTTAAACACTGATGGCAAGTACCACTTGTAAGACCCCACCGAAGAGTCTACCATTCTCATCTTCCTCTGCCATAGAATGGCAAAATCACAAAAAAGTGGGTGTTGTGTGAGTGGGATCTTGGAGTGATGGTAGTGCAGAACGTGACACAGCAGCCAGTCAACGGCTGGGATTAGTCTACCAGGAATGACACTTTTGCTGATATTTCTATAGCCTGACCCAGAGACAGCTAATAAAAACACATTGCCAGTAACTATCAACACGTAGTTAAACTTTAAAACACAAAACACGGAACCAAGTAGAAAAATGCTGGTGTAAGTTATGACGTAATGGAAATAAGTCTTAAGACAGCGACTCTGAGAGATTTAAAAAGTATCTGTAGTAAAAGAAACTGATGTCTCCTTAGAGTGATTTCTCCTTATAGGGATTCTGCTGGCTCGAATCCTTGAATGACTATGCCAAGTAAGAGTCAACGTTTTCTAAAAACTGCTCTTCATCGTTAAGATATTCCAAAATAACATCTCCTCCATTATACAAAGGGCTCTCCTCTTTTGTGAGCCACCTTTCCAGTGTGTGATCCAAAGGCATGGCTTCTCCTGAAGGGACGTGACACAGCCTCAGCTTCTGGTGAGAGAGAAAGAAGGCGCACAGGGTAAGGGCACACTTGCAGACACATTCCAAGACTTGAAGGAAAACACGCTCAGCGGACATTACCTTGGCTGTCAGCTTGTTGTTTTCATTCCTGAGATTGGCTAGGGAAGCTGCGAAGTCCACGACCCTCCCAATGCTCCACCGCAGGCAAAAGAACATGGCCTTGCTTTTCTCTTTACTCCCCTTTGGTAAGTAGACCTGGAAGTACGTTCTTTCTGTCTGTGTAATTAGAAGTCACCAGAGAGATCAGACACACAAGAGCAGGCATTCCCTACTCAGGTAGTGGTACCTTAACTCTTCGTCTGGTCAACACAGAATAACCCTGTGACATCAGTTTTAGTGAGACAAACCCATCATGTAGCCCACCTATCTAACCAAGTTGTATGGCCTTTTTAAGTTCAGGGACTGGGTGCGGAAGAGCTCTTTTTTCTGTGTTGAGTTCCAGGGATTCAGACCTGCACTGCGGGCGTCCCTCGTATTTCCCATGCATTCCCAAGTCAAGAATGAGTTCAACATGAACAGAGAGGAATTCAAGAAGACTGATGGCTCATTCGACAACACCAGAATCCCTAAACATGTTCCCTCCCTTTGTTGTGTTCTGAGAGGAAATAAACTTGTCTCAAGTGTACTCCTTGGAATCAAGGTCCTGTCCATTGCGAGTCAAGGCTTCTTGATACAAAGACATAAAAGACATGTCAGAAGTATTGAGATTTTTGAGAAAGAAAGTGAAAAACTAAAGTACAAAAAAATCCCCAGAAAGAAACACCAGGGTTTCAGAATCAGCTTGTCTAGCATAAGCTGTGCCTTACTTGTCTTCTTCAGTTGCATTTTGTTATTCAATTATCTTTATTAAAAAAGTAAGTGGGAGAGCTGGAGAGATGGCTCAGTGGTTACGAGCACTGACTGCTCTTCCAGAGGTCCTGAGTTCAATCCCCAGCAACCTCATGGTAGCTCACAACCATCTGTAATGGGATCCAGTGATCTCTTCTGGTGTGTCTAAAGACAGCTACTGTGTATTTACATACATTAAATAAAACAAAAAATAAGCGGGAATAGAATACTCCCTGACTGCGTTAGGGAGGCATCGTCACGGGTCAAGTCCTGTACAATCAGAACACCCTAAGTGAAGTGTCTCTAATGGAAATGTTGGGAAATAATCAAAGTTATCTTAAGAAATAATACAGTCAAGACAATTCCTGTCTACTCAAAAAAGGAATTTAGATTTACTGAGGGTCAGTGCAGTGTATCATAGCTAAGAAGCATTCAAAGAAAAAGAGAATCAGTATAAACCTAAGCTTTGGTCCATGTCTGTAACCAACAGTCCCTGTTCCAAAAGGAAAGCAATAAGAATAGGCAGGAATAGGAAACTAAAACTTGGCCGGGCAGTGGTGGCACATGCCTTTAATCCCAGCACTTGGGAGGCAGAGGCAGGAGGATTTCTGAGT
>NW_022196899.1:6035420-6045235 GCF_008632895.1 Mastomys coucha
AAAAAAAAAAAAAAAAACCACCACCAACAACAACAAAAAAGAAAACTAAAATTCCCAACCTCTAAAATTATGTCTAGGATAAAAAATGGACTAACAGGAAGCTGAAACAGGAGGCTCCTGAGTTTATAAATATAAAACAACCTTTGAGACCTAATCTGTAAATAAATAAATAACAACAAAAATTATATATATTTAAAATATATATATATATATACATATATATATATATTTTTTAAAGACACAGAGAAAGACAGAGAGAGAGAGGGAGAGAGCGAGCGAGCACACTTGATGTAAACAAGGCCAGGGCTACAGGGGGCATGGCTTCTAAGGAGAGGCTGGCATGAGACTTGGGTGCCATATCCTATCAGCCACCTTACATTTTATTTTTTCTTAACTAACAATTTTAAGGAGACTAGAGTCTATAGAAGCTGGCTAAAGAAATGAGTGCTAAGTGCTGGCCTGGAAACTGCCTAAGCACATCAGTACAGAGAATGGTACAAAAGCACAGTGAGCTCGTCCAGCTCAATGGCTGTAATCACAGCATCCTCAGAAGTTACCTCTGGAGCACACAGGTGCCACTCAGCTGATGCTCTGAATGAGTGGGCTAGAAGGAAGAGAGGGACGGGGATGTCAGGGCAGATAAATATACAAGAACTCCTGTAGAGGGTGGCTCTGATGTGCTTGGATCGGGAGTCTGCATGTGACCCATGAAGATCCTGTTCCCCAATTGGTTCTTGATTGATCAATAAAGATGCTAGTGGCCAATGGCTGTGTGGAAGAGGCGGGACTTTCAGGTTCCCACAGGCAGGCTAGGAGGAGGAAAGAAGAATTGCCATGCTTCGGAGGAAGAGAGAGCCACCAGCCATATGAGAACTTGGATGGAGTGGTCACTGGCCGCTTCCTCAACTGGGCCTGGGTGGCAGGCAGGAGATTAGAAATGTAACTTAGCCGGGCGTGGTAGCGCACGCCTTTAGTCCCAGCACTTGGGAGGCAGAGGCAGGTGGATTTCTGAGTTCGAGGCCAGCCTGGTCTATAGAGTGAGTTCCAGGACAGCCAGGGCTACGCAGAGAAACCCCGTCTCGAAAAAAACAAAAAAACAAAAAAAAATGCAACTTAGCTGAGTGCAGATTTAGGGTGCTGAGCAAAGGAGAAGTTAACTGGGCAACTAAGCTGAGAGAAGAGCTAAAAAGCATATTAAAAATAAGTGTGTGTGTGTGCGCGTGTGCGTGCGTGCGTGCGTGTGTGTGTGTGTGTGTGTGTGTGTGTGTGTGTTTCATCCGTGGAACCAAGGGAACCAGGCAGTGGCTGGTAGTATGGTCCACCCAGAACTTAAAGCAGGGAAGTAGAAACTAAGCTACAAACCCCTCAAAGCCAAGATGGACTTGTAGAATCAATACACTTAAAATTCAAAATGAAGCAACTAACAACAGAAATCTAAAGACATAAAGTCGTTGGGATGCACAGTGAGAAACATTATGTAATATTACCCACAAAAGGAACGCGTTATTAAAAAAGTGGAAATAAATTTACAGGATGTAAATAACCAAGAGGAAATACAAGGGCTAAAAGTATGGCTTCTAAAATAAGAAACTCAAACCAGATAAATTTCTATCTTCCTCAATAAAAAAGGGCTTAATTAATGATAGTGGATTTGAAAGTCATCTAGAGGGCAGTGTAAAGCAGAACAGAGAGGAACTACAGACTCCTGGGGCAGCCTAGACTACACAAGAACCTGCCTCAAAAAAAGAAAACAATCAAACACCACAATGGCCATAAGAGGAGACAGAATCAACATTCACCAATAGGAAAATGGTGAAAAGTCACGTATTCCATGGAATATGATGCACAATTTAAAGGACATGTCAGCAGTGTGGGCACACTTGAGGGTCTCTTTTCTACTAAGCAATGGGGCATAAATCAGAGAGATGATGACAGATATTATCTATCTGAAATCCATTTTACTTCATTTATAGCCCTCACCACTGGACATATACACATAAGTATGTGTACACATACACACATATATAATAGAGAGAGAGCATACAGTATATTGTGCTGGTCGGTTTTTGTTGACTTTACACGAGCTAGAGACACCTGGGGAAAAGCCTCAACCGAGGAACTGCCTCCGTCCGACTGGGCTGTTGGCGTGTCTATATGGCATTTTCTAGATTGCTAACTGATGGAGAAGGACCCTGCCCCATATGGCTGTGTCATTCCTGAGCAGGACGCTGTTCTGAGCTGCATAGGAAAGCAGCAAGCCAATGAGCAATGGTCCTCCATGGTTCTGGCCTGAGCTCGTGCCCTGACTTCCCTGAACGATGGACTGTAATGTGGAAGCTAAAATAAACCGTTTCCTCCCCAAGTTGGTTTTAGTCTGTTTTTTGTTGTTGTTGTTGTTTTGGTTTGGTTTTGAGACAGGGTTTCTCTGTATAGCCCTGGCTGAACTCACTCTAGACCAGGCTGGCCTTGAACTCAGAAATCCGCCTGCCTCTGCCTCCTAAAGTGCTGGGATTAAAGGCGTGCGCCACCACCACCCCCCGGCTTAGTCAGTGTTTTATCACAGGAACAGAAAAGCAGACTGGGACACATACCATGGCTAAAAGTTAATTAATGAGTCTGTAATAAGGCGTGTAACGAGGTATGCTTGTATATCCTGACTTTTTTTCCAGGCCGCCTGGTGCTCACTTTGTAGCTCAGTTGACCTTGAACTCCTGATCTCCTATCTCGGTCTCCTGAGGGTCAGGTTCTAAAGGTGCTACCTAGAGAAGCTCTCCTCCCTAAACACAAGCGCCTTCACTGGAGAAACGTTTGTTAAAAATAATGCACTGAGCCGGGCGGTGGTGGTGGACGCCTTTAATCCCAGCACTTGGGAGGCAGAGGCAGGCGCATTTCTGAGTTTGAGGCCAGCCTGGTCTACAGAGAGAGTTCCAGAACAGCCAGGGCTACACAGAGAAACCCTGTCTGGAAAAAACAACAAACAAACAAACAAACAAACAAATCCTGATGCAAAGTGGGGGAAATAGTGAAGAAGGACATGCATGGCTCACCGCCATCTCTATAAAGCGGAAAAGCGTATTATCCAGACTCAACAATACATGATCTTCTGCAGTGGTGCGGATAAGAGTTAGGTAGTATTCCATTAAAGAGAGGGAGAGAGGGGACCTCAGGGATAGTTAACACATTCGCTCTCTCACCTGCGGCAGGGACTTGTCCCCGTCAGCGTGCATCTTCAGCTTCATCAGTGCCACCTTTGCGGCTGTCCCGCTGCTCTTCGCACCTTTCCGCCCCTTACTTGCTGCCCCTCCTGTCTTGGCATCTACGAAAGAAGCGCAAGCGTGTGAGTGAGGCTTCCCCGTCACAGTTTCCAGATTTTCCTTCCTTCCTTCTTTTTTTTTTCTCTTGTTTGGAGACAAGGTCCCCCTATGTAACATTGCTACTGAGATCCACCTGTCCCGGATGGGATTAAAGAAGTACGTCACCATGCCCAGCTTAACCATCATGGCCTTCAGCATACACGAATTACACAGTAAAGCTCTACATTACTGATGGTCGATCTAAACACCATCTACCTCAGAAAGTCCACAGGCACATGCTTCTCTCTGGCCTAATCTATTTAACCTAAAGCAACCACCGACCCTTTTATGTGACGCTTTAGGTTTGAACAAAGGCACCACCTTTGGTGTAGAATAAAAAAGTTCTACTAAACTAATACATTGCCAGAAAAGCTAAGCTAAATCTCGGCCAAGCTCTGTCCTGGAACTACCTCCTGTGGTCGGGAGCATTTACAAGACAGCTTAGTAGAACTTTTTCTGTAGACAATGCAGTCCACCTCATCATCAGACCTACCGCAACTGATAACACTCAATCCACACATCTCTGCTGCCCATGGGATAGTCTCATTAGACTATCATGAGTCTCATTAGACTATCCCATGAGAACCTTACCATTTCCTGATTTTCACTGGTCAGGAAGGGTCTGTACAAAATACTTTAACAAGAATTCATCAAAATGCAAATTCTTGGGACTGTGGAGATGGCTCCGCTGTTAAGGGCACTGACTGCTTTGCCAGAGGACCTGGATTCCACTCCTAGCACTCACATGGCTCATAGCTGTACGTAACTGCAGTCCCAGGGCATCTGGCACCCTCTCTGGCCTCCAAGGGCATCAGGCATGCAAATGGTGTACAGACATACATGCAGGCAAAATACCATCCACAGAATTTAAAGATTAAAAGTAACATTTTAGAACAGAATGCAAGTTCTTACACTGGGGCCGCGAGCAAAGCCTCCTTAACAGGGGGTGGGACATAAGGGGCAGGAGTTGGGGAGTGACAGATGTGCTCTAGGAACGGAAGCAGCCATGGAAGCGTGGGGGACTCACCAACAATGTCTCTGACAAGTTTCTGGGTGGCGGCCATTCGAGGCTTTGGGACCTCCAGCTTCTCACACTCATGATCCGACTGGTGACGGTGTCTACAAGTATCAGAGAACTGGCTCTGGTTCACGGATTATATACCGCTAAACGGACACACAAAGCTTGCATGGTTTAGTGATTTACCTTAGGCAAAAGTTCTTCTCACAGTAAGGACAGATCACTGCCACGAGCTCTACTTCAGTGCAGCCCTTGAACGAGCACGAGTAAGATTTGTGTTCGTCTGTCTTTGGTCTCTCCTTGATTACATTCACCTAAAACCACAAGAGGGTGAAAGGGCGCTATGGTTTCCGAGGAAAACAGCACCAAAGCCAGGGATATCATTCCAGCACCCACAGCATTCCAGTTCAAACTTATTACATTAACTTTTCTAATGTGTTCTAATTATGTCTTAAGTTAAAGTAGAATGACCATTCTCTCTCTTTCTCTCCCCTCTACCCCCAACCCCGTCCTTACTTTGTAATATACCCCAGGGGCTCTGAATTTGCAGTGTTTCTACTGAGAGTTCGGATGATAAGGACGGTGTACCACTGCACCCAGTTTATTCTGTAAAGTTTTACGCTCTGGTTTGCATCAGTGGCACACAGAGATGCCCCTCTAGGAATATGTCCAGATCATCAACCCTCAAATGGGGAGCTGTACCTCCTTCTTATGTCAGTTTTAAGAAATAAAGAACTATTTAGGAGACGGAACCCTTAAAAGTCACATATGTATCAGGAAGCAGTCTTCAAAATCATAAACTATTTCTCATACTATATGAAATATTTTATTATCACAAGATATTACATCAGAACACAAGGGTGCTTTTTTTTTGAAGGGAAAAAATAAACAGATTAAGCATATTACTGAGCGTAGAGTAAGTAGATTCTTAGAGTTAAGGAAATCTAGGAAAATGATTACCTAAAATCTGTAACCACAGGAAAATCCTTCACATAATGCCAGGAACATCTATTAGAATGCAAAAACCTAAGTTTTCTTTCAAATTAGCGGTAATGACTTAAAGGTAAAATTACATTTGCTTGTGGTGATCCAAGGCTGATGGGTCTGAACACTTTACAGCCACAGAATTCTAGCCCCAGACACCAGTGAAAAGGAGCTGTGCACTCATGGGACAGTATGCCTGAAGGACAGTCTGACCTCAGCTCTGAGGCCAATGTGTGCCACAAACACACGGAAGTTATGAGGATAAAAACAGAAATACCGAGGAAAACAAATTTTCTTCAAAATAAAAAAAAAAAAAAATGCAGCAAAAGATTCTAAAGGTCACATCTAGTGTACCGAGTAGCTTTGAATCTAATCAAATTCTAAAACAAAGTATATGAATACATATATATAAATTATGTCAGATAATAGAAAATAAACGTACCTCAGGACAACCATGCGAGTCCCTGCTTCTGTGTTCAAGGCTTAAATAATTACAAAAAAAAAATTCATTTAAATGCAATCAGCTAATACACTTAGTGATAACTGAAGTAACTCAGGCTGTTTTCATTTCTCACATCCTTTAGGAGCATCATGCACACTACACTAGGGACTTCATGGAAGAGCAAGCTGAAACCACAGAGTGAAGGGTCATCGACAGTCTTGAATGTTTTAACCATAAATGTTCACCTGCAACTGAGTATAAACAGTGCACCACTCTAGGTATGTTCCCTTGGAGTGCTTTAAAGTGCATGCAAACAGGGGGCTCTCGCAGTTTCCTCTGAAAGGAATCAGTTAATGAAGGGATGCAAAGTCAAGGCATGACTTCCCAAATCCTTGAGTGGAACCCAGGTCATATTTGCAAATTCTGTGCTCAAATAACATGCACTACCCATTTTTAGAACACTAAGGTTGGACACTTTACGTATGTTCACGAAAATACAGGGAATAATCATGGCTGGATTTTCTAAAGCTATATTCTTTAAATTATGGGTATTATTCTCTCACTGTAATTACGACACATAATCTTACAATGCACATTTATAAATACATTTCTGGAAACGTAATACTTAAGGACATACATGGGTAGCCAATTAGAGCCTGTGACTAGTCAGTTGGCCTTTTCACAAGTGATTAGAACGCTGAATATTAACGGTCAATGACTAAAGTTAAACTCTCTTTAAATCATTATAATTTTCAGAATTAACTCCATATTGACAAACACCAAAATTCTTTTCAAATCCTACAAAACAAAAAAATGTAACTTACCAAAATATTCCTGAACAACCATCACACACAAATGGAAGAAAATCTACAATTGGAGGAAAATATGGTAGGTGCTGGTCAGTATCTGATTTTGATTTAGTTTTCTTAAGCAGAAAAATCTGCTGACCAACTCTAAGAAAATTTTTCTTTCCAATGACCCAGTGTATCAAATTACTATGTAATCATTATTAAACAAAAGCTACCAAAGCTTCAGCTCTAGGAAAGGGGCTAGATCACTGGGAGGTAGATGTTACTGAGTAACTTTGTTTAAAAAAATGGTGATACTTTTCTTCGTTGTTTTGCTTGCAAGATCTATTAGGTGTTTTTTTTTTTTTTTTTAAGAACAGTATGCTGCAGAACTTATGCATTTGGTGTTAAAATTCTGGGTTTTAATTCTGACTCCATTTAACATCAATCTAGCAATAGTAAGTAGATTACTTAATAATAAAGCCACAGATATATATGTAGTATATGCTATATATATGTTTATCTCACATATATATACACATATTTTATCTCACATATATATATACACATATGTGTGAAATAAACGTATACACATATGTATACGTATATGTATACATATATGTGTATACATATATATGTGTGTGTATGTATCAATATCACTTATATCTATTCCTTATTAGTTAATTCATCCTAATGCTGTCCATATACAAATACTTTGGAAAGTCTACACAAGTATCAATCCTCAGTTGTAGAAACTAATCATTAAACACAATCAATTACTTTGTGTTCATTTTCTGTTTGACACAGGTCTCATATGGCCAAGGCTGGCCTCTAAACTCCTGATCCCGTGGTCCCCCTTTTTCACACTCTAGAGTGCTGGAAATACAGTGTGAGCCCCCATGCCCGACTCAATCACCTTCTAACTGATTTCAATCTATCTTGTATATCAATTCCAGCAAGTGGCCTTATAAGCTAGACGAACCCAGTCACACTGCTTTCACAATGGAAACCAGAAAGTATTGTTCAGTCCTTTTCAGAAAACTTTAATAGTCTAGAAAAGGTATCTTATAGGGCATCTTTTGTTTTTGTTTTTGTTTTTTGTTTTTCAAAAGACAGGGTTTCTCTGTGTAGCCCTGGCTGTCCTGGAACTCACTCTGTAGACCAGGCTGGCCTCAAACTCAGAAATCCACCTGCTTCTGCCTCCCAAGTGCTGGGATTAAAGGTGTGTGCCACACTGCTGGGGGTCCTTATAGGGTATCTTAATCCAAAATGCAAAGAGGTTGTATGTAAACAAAAGGGACTCCCTAGGTAGTCATGCTTGCAGACTAAGGGCCCCAATAATGTTTCCCTAGAGTGAGAAGTGCCTAGTGAATTATCACTATTGTTATTAAGTAAAGCATAATACTGTGAGCTTTAATTTCATACCAAGAAATCAGATATATGTGTCAATATGTAAACTCAAACACATAATCTGCAGAATTTTATACTTTTTAGATTTTCTTGTATTATTATTATTATTGTGTGTGTGTTGTGTTCTCTTGTACTTTGACACACACATGGAGGTCAGGATAACTTTTGGGGAATCAGTTCTCCTTTCCCACTGTGATTTTTGAGGCAGGGTCTGTCTTAGTCCTGGCTAGTGCCCTCTGAATGAGATCCCTGCCCTATAGCCATGCTCCCATCTCTGAGACATAAGTCAAGGCTTGGATTACAGACTTCATCACTGGCCTATTATGCCACTTTCAATGGGAAAACTTGGGCATGTTTGCTATTTTGAGACTTAGAGGGTTCAAGCAAATATTATATGCCATTCAAGAAAGCCCATGAGGAAGAGTTATGCTTAAAATAATTTCCTAGCGTCAGATAACCCCACCTCACTCTAACCCTTTTCTGCTAGTCCAAGAGATAGGTCTCATCTTAAGAACACTACAGACATGTGAGACTGGAAAGGGTGAGCTATATCACAGAGGGTAGCTCTGCTTAGACATACTAGTTAATCAGCCTGACAAGATGTATGTAACTTAACAGTCAAACCCCAATAGCCAAGCTTCCCTAGGAAAGGAATACATGAAAAAAAAAATTTTCATCTGCTGAGTGGTTCATTACAGTGAATGAATGGTAAAGGACATATGTAAGTAACATGTCCTGTCTTGCCTTTGCTTACTGCAGGCATCCCGTACTGCTGGAATCCAGGCCAAACCCAAGAATTTGCTAGGAACTGACAGATGCTGCAGCGGGATGAAACCCTCTACACACATTTGGAGCGCGATCCAGCCGGCAAAGACTGAGCAGTCTGTGAGTCTAACACTTGAAGAACTTGCTGGCTACAGCAGTCTAACACTGTGAACTTCGACGCATACCACCAGGGTCTGTTTATGACTAGGTCTCTGTTCAATGGAGGGACCATCACCATAGTATTTATTAAACCTTCCTAAAAAACGCTTTACTAATCGGCAACTAATAACTCAAGTGAATACTAGAAATACCAAGACTTCTAAAAACCTGCGAACACACAGTTAAAAACGGACGCTGTTCAACTCACTCGTCGGACAAAAATAAAAAATAAAAAATAAAAATTAATCAAGAAAAAGCCTGGGACAGGGCTGGGCAGTGGTGGCACACGCCTTTAAGGCAAGCGGATTTCTAAGTTCGAGGCCAGCCTGGTCTTCAGAGTGAGTTCCAGGATAGCCAGGGCTCTACAGAGAAACCCTGTCTGGAAACAAACAAACAAACAAACCAAAAAAACAAAAACAAAGCCTGGCGCAGTGGATGCGCCACGGTCGTAGTGGTAAGGAACGAGGGGAACTGGAGTCCCGATCCACGCCGCTTTGCCGACCAAGGCTCCTTGAGTAGGGCGATTTGGCTACCCCGAGGAGTCTGCAAGGTTGCAAGCTGTGCTTTCAGGATCTGCCTGGAAACCAAGGGGGGGCACGCATCTCGCCCCTCAACTGAGGGACAGTAACAAAGACACCTCCACCATCACCCCGGAAGGCCGCTCGCGCCCCGCGTCCTCCCTCACCCGCCGCCACCGCCCCGGCCGTAAGAACCCGGCCCAGGTCTCCCGCGGAAGAACACGCGGCTTCCAGCGTCACCTCGCTGCCGGCAGTGCTGCACCTGGCAGTGCTGCCCAATGTCCAACTCCGCCATCTTTCCACCGCCGCAAGGGCGGGGGGGCGGGGCAGCGCCGCGTACGTCCACTCGGAGCAGGCGGGACGGGGGCGGGGCGTCCT
>NW_022196899.1:6045245-6048550 GCF_008632895.1 Mastomys coucha
CCCGCGGGGTGGGCGGGGCCTGTAGTGAGGCAGTGCAGCGCCGCGTACGTCCACCCGGAGCAGGCAGGACGGGGGCGGGGCATCCTGCGGGGCTGTAGGGGGGCGGGGTCTGTAATGGGGCGGGGCGAGCAGGTGGGGCGAGGCGAGCAGGCGGGGCCTGGTGAGGACCGGACTTAGCGCTTTGCGCTGAGGTTCCAGCTCTGTCCAGACAGGGGCTTGAGTGGCACTGGATACCTGCAGCTGAGGTCCTCGCGCTCAACATTGAGAAAAACCCAGCTCCTCTTTTGGAAACTGCACCCGCTGTTCTTTACACTGAGGACGCCCTCACGAAGATTTCTTAAGTAACTGTGTTCCCAGGAGACAACACAGACCTGGCAAGAGACATGCCTGGACACTGATGACTATTGTCTTGATGTCTTAGTTTGAAGTAAATGCCTTCACCGTGAAAGCATTATTAGGCTTTTTTTTAATTGTAAAGGTTTCTTTTTCTTTTCTTATTTGTTAAAATTCTAGTAGGGAGAAAATACATGTACTTAGAGGGCACATCGCCCCTCCGTTTGGAGAGGACGTACTCACTCATTTCACACTGCCAAGGCAAGCTCCTGGGACACAGGATGAAGTTTGATACCTGACGAGCCTCTTCATTGGAACTAAGGAGAGGCCTTGCCTTAGGTTGGGTAGGAAGGGATGTCGTTGCATTGACAAGACACTGGACACCATTCAGAGTGGATGAGTGACAATCAGCTGCACCCATGACAGGAACCTGAATAGTCTCCCATCGACTTAAGGGTCTCCAAATACTATCCTGGAGAATAAAGTGGATATGATTGCCACACACCTTACTTTTTTCAGTGCATTCTGGATATTAGAACACAGACCCACATGCATGGGCAGCAAACAATTTTTTTTCATGGAGCTAACTTCCCAGCCCTTGCGATTTCTTGAATCTAAGGCTCAGAAACTTATGTTTTATTAATGTTGGTGGAGTCAAGCAACAGCAGATTTTCTAGAATTTTACTATGATTGTGATTGAATGTTCTAAGTAGATGGCAAATATATTATCTCACCAATCCAATCAGGACATTTTTTTTTTCCAGCTCTTGGAGATCTCATAGCAGCCCAAGACTGAAGTTTAGCTACTCCTATCCCTGAGTCTCCTTTTCTGATTTTTCTTTAGATATTACTTACATCAATCTATTTCTCCATATATCTGTGTTTGATCCCTTTGTTAAATATATCCTCATGGATGAAATTCCAGTGTTTTCTGAATCAGAAACTCCTCTACCTACATACATGACAACTTTTTTTGAAACATGAGTTCTCCATTTCTAGCAGTCTGTTATGAGTACCTGCTGTGTGTTATTTGACAATAAAACTTAAGTGCAAAATGAAGGCTTTTTTTTTTTTCTGTACCATTCCCTCTCTAACTAAAGCAGTCTATTGCACTAGGAAACTCAAATTCATCCCCAAACCTGCCCTTTCTTATGTGTGATATGGGACTAGCCCCTAAACACCATGGAGTCTTCCTTAGAAACACTCTTCACTTTCTATTTATTCTCTGGATTATTTTTACCAGTAAAAAGTCATTTCCTTGCCCAAAATATCCCTTCAGTTCCTCACTAGGCACAACATCCTTTAGTTTGTTCAGTAAAGTTTTTCAGATGCATCCTCAACTCTTCTACCTCATCTCTAGCTACACACTCTCTACCTCCTGTCCAATAGATTTTTGGGCTCTTTAACCTGTCTACACATGGCAGATGTCATTTTCTTTTCTCTAGAATATCCTCTATGTCAAGGATTCCCAAGTTTCCTTCAAACTATGAATCCTGTGCATGCTTGTCAATAAATATAGCTGCTACCCTCCTCCTGGCGTCCAATTATAGACTTGGGGATAGCTGTAAGAATCTGTGTAATTGGCTACACATTGGTCCTCATCCAGTACATTTAGGAAACCCTTTGTCCCCTACTCTGTTTTCAGCATATACTTCAGTCACCCCTTCATCTTGCAAGGAGGGTGCAGGTTTAGTTCCGTCCCTCAGGACATCAGACTTCTCCTTTAGCAGCACCATGTAAGTTTCTGATTAGTTCTACCCAGCTCCTATTATCATTTACTCGACTCTACTCTCCATTCCTCTTGCCCCACCCCAACCCCTGCTTCAGATTCTATTAGCTGCATAATAAAATCAGTTCTTGGGTCAATTCAGCAAGCAATCTGACACATCTCCTACATTTGAGGTACTAGTCTATATTTGATACAGAATTAAATACAGCATAGTCCACAACCATTGAACTCATGATCTCTAAGCGGAATGTCTTTGTCATTTAACTTATTTTAAATTTCGACCCAGCCTATCTTTTCTTGGTGTTTCCTGAAGCCTCAGTGCTCTGCCGCCAGTGTCATCTGTCCCTTGCCTCAGCACTCTGCAACCGGATCACCGGCCCTCACACAGCCATCGTCATTACTCGGAACGCTCATCCTGCTGTGGCTGCTCCATTTCTACCTCCCAGCTGTCACAATCTGTTGTTTAGGAAATCTTTCCTTAACCATATACAGTTGTCTTGCTCTTATACGCATTGTGTGTCTTTTCCTAAGCCTTTGTCCAAGGCTTGACATTTCCTTTTTAACATGCAATTCCTGATTTGTAATGTTCCCCTCTACTTTATAAGGTTCCTGAAGTCAGATTTGGCTCCCTTTATTGCCCATTGTATTAAAGTTGCCTTGTGCCTAATTTTTAGATGTTAAATAAAATACACTGAGAAGATTACCGACTCTCTTTTATGCACCTGCCCAAGTGAGCTTGACACAGGTTCCTGTACCAATCTCCTCTCCTTCCTGTTCTTGCCTTATCTGCTCTGCTTTGGGATGTCTTCACAAACCCCTTACAAATGTATTCATTTCATTATCGTGTCTATAGTTATTTGCAGTTTATTATGGTTATTTTTATGACTTTCTCATCATTTACTAGGTTAGGCTATATGGTTATAATCTGATATTGTACACATTATATATTTGTTCTCTATCTGTGACATTTACATTTTTTCTTTATTCATGATGAGGGTAGAGCCACTGTTTTAGAATGGAAAAAAATGTCACAACCTAACCATCTGAAAAAGTAATGTCACCCTGTGCTGAAGGGACTGTAAACAGAGGAGAGGCATAGAAAAATATTTTGAATTGTTACTACCAGTTCAAATTTAGAAAACAAAAGGAGATGAGGGGGGAAGTGAGAGGAGGTGGATAGCATACCTGAGGAGGGAGGTGAGGGGGGATAGCATTACCTGAGGAGGGAGGTGAGGGGGGGATA
>NW_022196899.1:6049125-6082238 GCF_008632895.1 Mastomys coucha
GAGGGAGGTGAGGGGGGATAGCATTATCTAAGGAGGGAGGTGGGGGGGGATAGCATACCTGAGGAGGGAGGTGAGAGGGGGATAGCATACCTGAGGAGGGAGGTGAGCAGAGGGGTGGTGATGGATAGCATACCTGAGGAGGGAGATGAGGGGGGGATAGCATACCTGAGGAGGGAGGGTCTTCTTGATGCCCTACTCTGGCTTCTTTGATTTTCTCTGTATAATTCTTTATGAACCTGTCTGTAAAATGTGTTTACATACTTTTCTATAAATTTATTAGCATTTACAATAAAAAAATGTTTATTTAAAGGTCATATACTCTAAGATCAACAATTAATAAATGGGAACTCATGAAACTAAAAATGTTCTGTAAGGCACAGGATACTATTAATAGGACAAAACAGTAGACTATAGAATGGGAAAAAATTTTCACCAACTCCACATCTGACAGAAAACTAATATACAAAATAAAGAACTCAAGAAACTAGACAACAACCAGCAAAGTAATCCAATAAAAATGGGGGTACGCATCTAAAGAGAAAAAATTCTCAGTGAGTTCAATGTAGTTGTGGATTATGTTGTATTTAATTCTGTATCAAATTTAGAATAGTACCTCAAATGTAGAATGTGTTCCAATTGCTTGCTGAATTGACCCAAGAACATATTTTATTATGTAGCTAATAGAATCCGAAGCAGGGGTTAGGGTGGGGCAGGAGGACTGGAGAGTAGAGTCAAGTAAATTATAATAGCATCTGTTTAGAATGTTTCTTTTTATTTTTTTAAATTTTTTTATTTTTTTATTTTCAGGACAGGGTTTCTCTGTATAGCCCTGACTGTCCTGGAACTCACTTTGTAGACCAGGCTGGCCTCGAACTCAGAAATCCGCCTGCCTCTGCCTCCCAAGTGCTGGGATTAAAGGCGTGTGCCACCACCACCTGGCTGTTTAGAACGTTTAAAGTTAAAGAAATGTTCAACATCCTTAGCCATCAGGGAAATGCAAATAAAAATCACTCCTCCATTGCTCGTGGGAGAGCAAACTTGTACAACCTCTTTGGAAATCAATATGGTGGTTTGTCAGAAAATGGAATCAATTTACCTCAAGACCAGATATACCACTCTTGAGCATATATCCAAAGGACACTCCATCCTACCACAAATATAAGCTCAGTTATGTTCATTGTAGCTTTATTCATAATAGCTAGACTCTAGAAACAATATAGATGTCCCTCAACTGAAGAATGGATAAAGAAAATGTGGTACATCTACACAATAGAGTATTACTCAGCTGTTTAAAAAATGACATCATGGGGCTGGTGTGATGGCTCAGTGGGTAAGAGCACTGACTGCTCTTCAGAAGGTCATGAGATCAAATCCCAGTAGCCACATGGTGGCTCACAACCACCCATAATGAGATCTGACCCCCTCATCTGGTGCATCTGAAGACAGCTACAGTGAATTACGCTGGAGTGAGCGGGGCCAGAGAGAGTGGGGCCAGAGAGAGTGGGGCCGGCAGAGGTCCTGAGTTCAGTTCCCAACAGCCACACACATGATAGCTCATGGCCATCTGTACAGCTACAGTGTACTCTTACACATAAAATAAATAAAATAAATCCTTAAAAAAATGACATCATGAAATTTTTAGGCAAACGGATAGAACTAGAAAACATTGGCCTGAGCAAATTAACCTGGACCCCCCAAAATGAACATGGTATGTGTTCACTTATAAGTGGAGATTAGCTGCTAAGTAAATGATGATCATGCTACCACCCACAGTCCTAGAAAGACTAAGTAACAAGATGGGCTCTAAGGGACACATGGATCTCCCTGGGAAGGGGAAATAGAATAGATGTTGTAGGTGGACTGAGAGTGGGTGGGAAATAGAACAGGAGGGTTGGAGCAGTGAAGGAAGCCGGCCCACAGCTTCACTTCATCCCGTGGGAGCTCCACGAACGGGAACTTGAGGTCCTGCAAGTAAATGGGTGATAAGAGAGACAAAGAGACATGACACCAGGAGAGGGTTCTCATCGAGGTGCTATCTTTACTTAGTGAAACGGGATATTTATACAAGAGGCAACTCAGGTATGCATAT
Source organism: Mastomys coucha (assembly GCF_008632895.1). Classification (NCBI taxonomy): domain Eukaryota; kingdom Metazoa; phylum Chordata; class Mammalia; order Rodentia; family Muridae; genus Mastomys; species Mastomys coucha. The sequence goes on from NW_022196899.1 coordinate 6,051,215, forward strand.
AACAACTAGGTGAGAACAGACACTCGGGCAGGATCAAAGCTAAGGGTCTAAGACAAAGGATTCTTAAGGCAGGAAGCAGGATCAAAGTCACGGCTTCCCAGGAAGCTGGGTTTCTGGTTTGGCTTAATTGCTGCAGAGACTCCAAACCCCCGGTGAGTCGAGTCGAGATGCAGTATCTGGTGTCAGTTGGAATTCTTCTGTGAAGACAGCAGGGCTACCACAGAGCAGGGAGGAAGACAGTACAGGAAGAGATGATTGAAATTGGAAAGCATTTGCGGGGTACAATGTGGAAATCTAGTGCAGTAGAAACTCCCAGGATTCTATGAAGGTGTCTTAGTCAGGGTTTCTCTTGCTGTGACAAAAACACCATGACTAAAAGGCATAGTGGGGGAGGGAAGGGTTAATTCAGTTACACTTCCAGAGTATAGTCCATCATTGGAGGAAGTCAGGACAGGAACTCAGGCAGGACCAGACGTACCTGGAGGGAGGGGCTGGCGCAGAGGCCATGGTGGGGTGCTGCTTACTGGCTTGCTTCGCATTGCTCATCCTGCTTTCTTATAGAAGCCAGAACCACCAACCCGGGGATGGCATCATGCACCATGATCATCATTTGAGAACATGCCTTACTCCTGGATCTCATGGAGGCGTTTCCTCAACTGAGGCTTCTTCCTCTCTGATGGCTCTAGCTTGTGTTCAGTTGACACAAAACCAGCCAGTTCAGATGGTGACAGTAGTGAGGACTCCTAGTCATGGAGGATATGGAGCTGGAACTCACCATTTTCTTGTAATCAGGCAACTTCCAGGGATGGGACTCTGACACCAAGCCAGGCACAAAACCTTTGGCCTACAATCTACCAAGCCCACAAGATCTGTGGGGGCAATGGAGGCACAAAATTTGTAGGAGTGGCCATCCAATGATTGATCTACTTTGAGGTTCGTGTCACAAAGGGAGGCCATACTGGACACTGCCTGGACACTGACTGGATGACCAGAAACCAGAGGCTGCATCGTCCAGAGACCTAGGATAGGAAAAAAAATCATCAATAAAATTAATCCTAATGATATTCTGCTATATGAGGGATTGGTACCCAGAGCCCGCAGCTGATGGGAGCAGATGCAGTGACCCACAGCCGAATATTAGGCACAGAAAGAGCTCAGATTGAAGATCTCCATCAGGTTCCTTCCTGCAGAAGTTAGGGAATCACACAGAAAAGGGGGAGGAAGGAGCCAGGCCAGTTAAGAGCCCTAGGAGAACAGAGCCTACAGAATCAACTAAGCAGGGCTCCTCGATACTCATAGAGACTGAAGTGACATCCCAGAGCCTGCGTGGGTCTGCGACAGGTCCTCTGCATATTGCTATGGTGGTGTTTCTTACTGCTTTTGTGGGACCCTGTACAGTGGGAAGGGGAATATCTCTGACTCTTGTATCTGTTCTTGGGACTCTTTCCCTCCTACTGGCTTGTCTCATCCAGTCCTGATAGGGGGGATTGTGCCTAGTTTTACTGTGACTTGTTATGCTGTATTCAGTCTGTATCTTTGAAGGTCCTGATCTTTTCTGAAGGGAAGTGAAGGAGTGGAGAGGTGAGGTAAGGAACGGGTGCTGGAAGGAGTGGAGGAAGGAGAAACTGTGGCCACGATGTATTTATAGTATGAGAGAAGAAAAAAAAAAAGAAAGAAAGAAAAGAAAAAGAAAAAAAGCACAAGCCATATGCTAGAGAACAGAAAATTATGTTCTTTTAAAAATTTATTTATTTTTATGTATAGGAGTGCCCTGCTGCATGTACACATGCATGCCAGAAGAGAGAATCAGATCCCTTTATAGATGGTTGCGAGTCAGCATGTGGGTGCTGGGAATTGAACTCAGGACTTCTGGAAGAACAGTCAGTGCTCTTAACTGCTGGGCCATCTCTCCAACCCAGAAAACTATGTTCTAATTGAATGTTTGATGTATTTGGACAGGATATTACATGTGGCTGCCCTTAATGCTACGAGGTTTTTAAAACTCACTCATAGCATGTTTTGGTGTTTTCTTATTGATATCATGCTTTAGTTTTTAATTGGTTGAAACAGGATTTAACTCCGGCTTGAACCGGCAAACTTAAAGATGTGTGTAAGAACGTGAGCGTGGGAATGAAGTGTTAGCACGGTCCTGAAGTGCACTTGCTGGTCTTCCAGAGGACCCATGGTCAGTACCCAATGCAAACATCAAGTGGTTCACAATCACTAGGAACTCTAGCCCCAGGGCATCCGGTGCTTGCTTTAGGCCTTCTCAGACACCCGTATATGTGCTCACATAACCCATATTTGTTACACCCATATACATGCAATTAAAATTTTTTTACAAGAGAACATACATTTAGTTCCAAAACTGAAAATAGCTCGATGATATTTAACTTTGAATTCTGTGAAGATGCCCAAACTATTAGTGTCACATGAAAAAATTCAATAGTGCTTTATTTTTTTAATTCCAGACTAAATAGCATTGTGTCATAAACTTTAATTAGGATTATATGACAAGTGGCTAATACAACAAGAGTTATTAGGGCTAAAGGCAGCTCTGGGGGCCCTAACAATCTAGACTTAGATCCCGACTCTTAATTCAACAAATAAGGAGACGGGTGATAACGAGAAGCAGAGAAATGAGGTGTATTCAGCCTCCCCACACTGGGAAGAGGAACACTAAAGAAACCCAGTGTCTGCCTGGTTAATCTGGGGGTACCTAGATGAGGTTTACTTTTGGGGAGAGGGTAAGAGTCATGCCTTTGCAAACAGTCCTGCTCCCGGTGCCTTCTCTCCCATAACGACCCCACCATTGTCCTGGTTCCTGGTCTGTTCTATAACGTCAGAACTCTGTGAACTTGTGTCTTCCTGGGAGACAGTTCCTCCTCCAGTTTCTTTCCCTTGTCCCAGCATAAAATCCTACAGACATGCCAATTCTCTGGGGTCATTATTTTAATAGAGTGATAGCCAGAGGGAGGGGTACAAGTGGCTCACTGTAAATACATTTGTTCTTGCAAGGATGGTTGGAGTCAAGCTTCAGAAGATAACTGTTGAAACTCAGTGGCTTAGGACTGTAATCGAATCACCCAGGAGGCTGATGCAGGAGAACTAGCCTGAGCATGAAACTCTGTGTTTAAAAAAAAAGATAACAAAACAAAACTAAATCAACAACAACGAAAAACCCCTTTCCTGTTTAGTGAACATTGGCACACAGCTATCCAATAAGCCGTTGTAATCTTAATGAGGAATAATACAAAATTCAAATTCCAGAACAAGGAACATAAACAAACTTATTTGTTTTCCTCCGCTTGCCTGGCCAAAAATAACTGCAACATTTTGCTTGGTTCACATTTCAAGTGTGAAAGAGGAAAATGGGGGCATAATAAAGGTGCAAGGTGCTGAAAGAACTCCAGTTATGATTATATAAAATTCAAGGCATTAATAATGTCTAGAGCTTGAGCAATGAAGATGAAGGTGGCCTGATAGAGAGGAAGGTCTGTCATCACAGCCTGCCCTCCTCATTGTGTGCACATGTGTCATGTGTGATTCTGCATGGTGTATGTGTGTGTCTGTGTACACATGTGTGACCCTGCATGGTCTGTGTGTGTGTGCACATGTATGACCCTGCATGGTCTGTGTGTGTGTGCACATGTATGACCCTGCATGGTCTGTGTGTGTGTGCACATGTGTGACTCTGCATGGTGTGTGTGTGCACATGTGTGACTCTGTATGGTGTGTGTGTGTGTGTATGTATGTGTGCACATGTATGACTCTGTATGGTGTATATGTGTGTGTGCACATGTGTCATGTGTGATTATGCATGGTGTATGTGTGTGTCTGTGTACACATGTGTGACCCTGCATGGTCTGTGTGTGTGTGCACATGTGTGACCCTGCATAATGTTAGTGTGCACATGTGTGACTCTGTATGGTATGTATGTGTGTTTTGAAAAATATCTTTTAATCAAGAGTTTTTCATCAGCCAGTACATTGGTAACATTTTCTTAAGTAATTACTCTTAGAGAGATAATTTTAGTAGTCCTTACAGGCATACATCAAATTATTTGAAATGATACCTTAAATTACATCTTGGCATGGGTTGAATCTTCAGGTAAATTAGCCTAATTAACTATGGAGATTTTTTGATGATGCAATAACACTTAACATCACTCCTTGAAATTCTTACCAATCTTACCAATCAAAGGAATGGAATCTTTTAAACTATGATTTATTTCCCAGCAAGGATATTTTGAACAAGGGCAAGTGTTTACCTCTTTCTCTAGTGCTATGCGCAGTGTGGATCTCAAAGTTTCCTTTCTCCAAGTAAAAATGAGCCAACATTCTGTTAGAACTTCTGCGTATGCATCCTAGAAGTACCTCTCCTATATTACAGAGTAATGATGCAGATTGTTGGATCTAGTAAATGATTTAGATATTTTTTCAGGTATTTTTTATCAGAGACAGCCGTCTCCATGCATTCATCTCAAGTATTGAGAGAGTATATATAGGCTGGTAAGCTCTGCTTTCCAAACTGGGAAGATACTGGTGAACAAAATAAATACCAGTGTCTGGGAAACATTTTAGAGGCAGAGGGAATGGAAAAGAAAGGCTGTAAAGCAATCCAGCCCACAGTCAGTGGTGGGAATGGTGTGGAGAAGCAGTGCACGGGGGTGGGGGGGTGGGGGGGTGCCTGGAGGCTTCTGGATGTTAGACTTTGAGAAGATAAGTAACAGTTTTAAATTCGAGGAAGTGGTGAGCACAGAGTGAATAAGATGCGGGGAACCATTGGACAGTGGCGGCACATGACTTTTAATCCCAGCACTTGGGAGGCAGAGGCAGGCGGATTTCTGAGTTCGAGGCCAGCCTGGTCTACAGAGTGAGTTCCAGGACAGCCAGGGCTACACAGAGAAACTCTGTCTTGAAAAAACAAAACAAAAACAATAACAACAACAAAAAACTGTGGGGAACCAGTAGGGGCAGGTCTACTCTGAGGAGGAGCACGATGCGTTCTACATTTCAGCCAGAGCCAGAGGAGGCCACGAGGCTGAAGCGGGGAGGCCTGGGAGTGGCACGAACAGGTATAATTATCCTGGCAGGAATGAAGATAAAGAGATGTTTGTGCCTTCCCTGTGGCTTATCAGACTATCAAAACAGCTGTCCTTCCTTGGAAAATTGGAATCTCCTCAAGATTCTCATGCCGGGAGAAGAAAAAGGCCAAAGGCTGATGTCAACCAGAGGAGGAACTTGTCTTCCAGAAAGAGAGTCCATATAGTCCACACAAGCTGCCAAACCTCTTTCCAGGGGAGACTGGAGCTGGGTAGGACCACAGGCTGACCCTGCCTACTCTGCTCTACCATGTGTCTTGACTTCTATTTAAACCTGAGTTTCTGATTACGACCCGAGATGAATTTGAGAGTATCAGTAGACCTCTTTGCTCCTCTTCCCAATGCGAGGACACTGAGTCTCTCTCTCTCCTCCTAGATTTTCCCATTACTTGAGAACTGGTGGGCAAGTCTAGAACCCTGGCACTGACTTTAAAAACTCCCATAGCAAAGGGAATACGATGAATGACAGGGGTTGGCATCACTGTTGGTCTGGCCTTGAAGATTAGTTGAAGACCTTGGCTTTAGAGTAAGGTAGGAAGTTACTCTGGTTCTGTGTAGGAGGACTATGCCAAGCTCACACATTTATAGGTGTTCTGATATTAGTCCACTGATATGCTGTTGGTAAGAGGTGATCATATCTCCAAGCACAGTATGGGTCTTTTAGGTGGGGACAGGTGGTCAGGTTTCCAGTCAACTCTCAGAATCTTTGGATTCTTTTTTAGTATCTTTGTAACCTATTCTAGTCACAGGCGCAATATGCTTTCACTTTGAATTAGGGCAATCAAACTTTTGGTTTTCCAAATTGTTACTTTTCATTATGATTACCTTTCTGCTCATTATTATGCCTGAGTGTTACATGCCATGCGTATTTGGTTCTGAGAAACAAGAAATTCTGATGGAAAGAATGTGCGCATGCTTGTTGAGCTGCTTAATGGATAACTATTTGATGATGCCTTGATGCTGTGTGTTTAAAGGGTGATTCTTCTTGGCTGCTTTAGAGAGCTCATTTGACATTCTAAAAATGGATGCAATTTCAAAGAGTAGCCAAAATGTATCAATTAGCTTGACATCTAGGTCTCTTCAACAGATCTATAAATTTCCAATTTCCTTTGCCATCTTAACCATGGTAAATCATCTTGAACAAGATCATTCTTTTGAACAACGGGCTCCTTATTAGCTGAGATCAATTGAGATTAGAAAAATGAAAAATACTCCAGATGCTGAGAACTCTTTATGAAACCACATTTGTAAGATGAGTATTGAATGAAGATTAATGTGTTATTTTCAGCTTCTAAATCATTGATTTACAAAGTTCTTTCCTATATCTCACTGCTGGATTAAACACTAATGTATGTGTGGATGGTTTACTTGCTGGAAAGCATTATCTTTCCCCCACTGAACTTAGATATTAATGGAAGGGAATGATTTTTAATTTAAACGTGCTTTGCTTTGCATACCACATGCGGCTTTGAAGTGCTACACATCACACAGGGTGAAATAGTTTTCTGTTTTATTATAAATCATTGACTAGATTCTTTAACTATCCACTGATTTTATCTTTTTTTTTTTTTGCTAAAATATGGGACCCTTAGTGCATAGTATAGACCCCATGTGATCTGAACTCTGTGTGCCTTCAGAGAAAAATCTTGCCATTCTTTCCTATGGGCTTCCTTCAAACTCTAATACAATATTTGGATATTTTATATATAATGTATATTATAATTCTCTCTAATACTTTTTATATTGTATAGCATAATATGCTACTTTTTTTAAAGATTTATTTTATTTTATTTTATGGGTATGAGTACACTGTAGTTGTACAGATGGCTATGAGCTATCATGTGTGTGGTTGCTGGGAATTGAACTCAGGACCTCTGCCAGTCCGGCTCGCTCTAGCCCTTCTCGCTCTGGCCCTGCTTGCTCCGGCCCTGATCACTCTGGGCGTAATTCAGATGCACCAGAAGATGGCGTCAGATCTCATTACAGGTGGTTGTGAGCCACCTTGTGGTTGCTGGGGTCCGAACTCAGGACCTTCAGAAGAGCAGTCAGTGCTCTTACCTCCTGAGCCATCTCGCCAGCCCTACTTTATTAATTGTCTGTCATACCTTGACAAGAATGTAGGCTGCATGCAAAAAATGCATTGAGGGTAGAAAATACACTCAAAGTTTTATAGAGCCATGATTTAAGTGATTTCAGTGATTAAGAGCACTCTTGCTTGTCTAAGTTAGGGCTATTATTGCATGGTGAAAAACAATGACTGTCTTAGTTAGGGTTACTATCGCTGTGACCATGGAAAGTCTTATACAAGAAACATTTAATTCAGGCTAACTTACACTTCAGAGGTTTAGTTCATTATCATCATGGCAGCAAGCATTGGTGACTTGCGGGCAGACATGGTGCTAGGGAGGTTAGTTGAAAATTCTAAACCCAAATCTGAAAAGAGAGGGAAGGGAAGAGGGGGGAGGGGGAGGGGAAGGGGGAGAAGACAGACTGACTGGGTCTATCTGAACATTTGAAACTTCAAAGTCCATCCCTAGTGATATGCTTCCTCCAACAGGGCTCCACCTATTCTAAGGCCACACCTCCTATTTCCTGTCAAGTAGCTCTACTCCCTCATGACCAAACTTTCAAATCTATGAGCCAGTGGGGAGTCATTTCTATTCAAACCATCACGAGGACCAAAAACAACTTGGGGCGAACGGGATTTGACTTACATACCCTGAGCCATTGTTGATTGAGGGAAGTCAAGGCAGGAACTCAACTAGGGTAGCATCCTGGAGGCAGGAGCTGATGCAGAAGCCATGGAGGGGTGCTGCTTACGGCTTTGCTCCTCATGACTTGCTCGGCTTACTTTAATATAGAACACAGGACCACCAGCCCAGGAATGGTAGCCGCTGCTCCAATGGACTGGGCTCACCGTCAATCATTTATTAAGAAAATGCTCTATAGGCCTCTGTCTACAGCCCAGTCTTATGGAGGCACTTCCTAAACTGAAGTTCCCTTCTCTCAGATGACTGCATCCTGTGTCAAGTTGACATAAAAGTGGGCAGCACACAGCTCTCTCCTGAGGACCAGAGTTAGGATCCCAACATCCTTATTGGGTGGTTTCCACACACCTCTACACCAGCTCCAAAGGATCTAACTCTGTTCTGGCCTCTGAGTATATTCTTGAGTGTTCACAACTGCACCTACACTCAAAGATAACAGCAATACAAATAAATCTTTTAGAAATCCACTCAAGGGAAACAATAACTAAATGGATGAGGGATTTTTTTTTTCTTTTAACTAGGCACTAATTTCCCCATGTAAACTGGTGACTCCTTTTCCTTTTTCAAATAACAGCTTAGTTTTCACTCCCCCCTCCCCCACCGGCTCTTCTTCTTTGATTTCATGACAAGATCTGTATTCTCTATATTATTTGTTTTTACAATCCCCAGATTTCTCCTCAGACATTGTTAGAAGTTCCCTTTATCAAGTCTATTATCTGTGAGCTAATTTGTTTACCTTCTGGGTTCCCTCAAAGCTGTAAGCTCTGTGAAAACAGAAAACGTTTCTATTTGTTCTTGACTGTGTCCCCTAAGATCTCCCCCACAGTGGAGGACTATAGAGATGGCCTGTGTGCATTTGATAGATGAATGTGGATGGGAGCCCAGTTACACGGCTCATTATCCTTTTGGTTCCCAGGTTCTGACTGTTCAATGTTCTCTCAGCACCACCACCAAACAAAATGTATAATTGGTTAACCACCAGATAATGACTTAATATATTGGCTACATTTCTATTTAGGTATACATGAATTTAATAATGTTTATGGGATCCATTACTTTTTTAATTAAAAAAAAAAACCCTTAGACACTTTTATATGTGGGTACTATATTTACATCCTTTCTTTCTCCAAATTCTTCCCTTGAGCCCCCAACTCCTTCTCAAGTTCTTGGCTATCTATCTATCTATCTATCTATCTATCTATCTATCTATGTATCTATCTATCTATCCATCCACACATATATACAGACACATACATACACATACATGCACACAGACATACACATATTCAGTGAGCCTATTTAGGGTTGCTCCTTTGTATATATATTTAGAGCTGGCCCACTGGGATTGGGTAATCGCCACTCTGGATGAAGTGCGACAGGCTATTAAAAGCTGCTAAGAGAAGGATGAGTCTTTTCTATGGGGGAGCCCCCCTAGGATCTATTACTTTCAAGATCATAACAACTCCCCCTTCGTTTCATGTTAATTAATTAAGCTAATAGTTAAGATAGCTGTTCTGTCAAGTTTATCTACACACGGTTGATAATACATGTGGTATCCATGACACATAGAGGGTGAACAACAGATTACCACGGTTTCTACCAACTGTAAAACGTAAATCCCAGCTGGACTTCCCAGCAGCATAGATACAGAACACACCCCATAGAGGGGAGGTCGCGTCCAGCAGCATAGATACAGAACAAACCGCAGAGAGGGGAGGTCGCGTCCAGTAGTGGGAACTGCTGAGACGAGATGTGATCAAGGGACTAAGTGTGGAAATGTGTTCTAGGGGCTTTCAGATAGTTAGCAAAAATACTGGGCACTTTGGATACTTATCAAATTAGAGCAAAGTATATGCCATTAACCATGTGCTTTAGATGGGCAGTGAGATGTGACAGGAGCCTGCAGCTGTTATGGTGTGTGTGTGCGTGTGTGCATGTGTGTGTGTATATGTGTGTGTGCATGTGTGTGTATGTGTGTGTGTATGTGTGTATATGTGTGTGTGTATGTGTGTGTGTGTGTTACTAGATATCTTAATGTTCAATATTTGGCAAAACTTTCAGCTAGATAAGGCAATGTTGGATACACATGGAGTAATTGGCCACGATGGCATGCAGACTGGTTTACTGGTCTTAGGTATGAAGGTGAGTTTGTGATTGGTGGATTCTGCCTCTAGCAGTGGTTTGTTTATGATCACAAATAGATTCTGATGATATTGTTCAAATACGGCAGTGTGGCATATTAGGTGAAACACTGGAAACCAGAGCATATAGGACTAAATGCTGGTGGCCACTTCTTGGCAATGTACTTCAAGTAGGTTTCCAGTTGTATTCTAGCTTCTAAACAAAGGCATTGCTTCCCCGTCCAAGAGTTGGGGCACGTCAAACCACCATGGAGGAAAGATGATTTGTTACTTTCTTTCTCTCTCTCTTTTTTTTTTTTTTTTGGTTTTGCGAGACAGGGTTTCTCTGTATAGCCCAGGCTGTCCTGGAACTCACTCTGTAGACCAGGATGGCCTTGAACTCAGAAATCCACCTGCCTCTGCCTCCCAAGTGCTGGGATTAAAGGCGGGTGCCACCACCGCCCGGCTGATTTGTTACTTTCTGTTACTTGGATAAGCCATGTAAAGGTGTTTGACAAAGATTCAAACACGAGAGTAGCCCCATTTAAGATCCGGATACACAGCAGTCACACTGTACACGTGGTATTCCTAATTACAGAAACGAATATGACCGTCAAGCACACACAAAGAAGTCCTTTCAGAAAAGAGAGGTGGGAACCATCTTCCACCTACTTGAAGTCTTGTGAAGATCGCCAAGCACACATCAGCTTACGGGACTGGCACGCTTAGCCAGCACAGCCTCTGCTGTGCCTACACCGTCATGGTCGGAGAGCTCAGTGTCCTAGATAGGACACATACACAGAGAAACGTGACAGAATATTCTTGTACATAAGAAAAGAGATCGGAGACAGGAATATTGTGAACTCTCTCACACTCTCAAAAGAGCACTTTGCATATCCAGGTGGGCCACCAGCACTCAAGTCTTTCCGGCCTGGCTAGACACCCTTGGAGGGTGATGGATTTGCTTTTCTTTGAGCCCCTTTCTCAGCAGTGGCTCCTGGATGTGTCCCTAGTGCAGATAAAGTAGTCAGGCCCTCGCTCCTGGCCAACTTTTCTCGGTTCCCTGACTCCCAGAGGGCGGTGGCGCCGTCTGCCCTGCCCATCTCCCGGGTGGCTATTCGAGGGCGGGGCCGAGCCTGGCCAGGAAATGCCCGAGAGTGGGTGTCACCTGCCGAAACAACTTGTTGATTCCCAGGAGCTTTGTCGGCTCCGACTGTGGCTCACCTGTCTCCAGAGCGCTGGGTCTCTCGCCCACCACTGCTCGCTCAGCCATGAGCAAGTTGGGCAAGTTCTTCAAAGGGACCCGCTCCTCCCGGGCCCGCGCGGCTCCCAGCACCCAGGAGGCCCTGGCTCGCCTCCGGGAGACCGAGGAGATGTTGGCCAAGAAGCAGGAGTACCTGGAGAACCGAATCCAGAGGGAGCTCGCCTTAGCCAAGAAGCACGGCTCCCAGAACAAGCGAGGTAGGCTGCGCCCCAGGCCAAGCGGCTCTCACCCACTCCCAGCCCTTCCCTGGGGACACTCTCCACCTAGGTGCCTGCGTCCCTCCTGGACGGATGGCTTGCCTTTCTAGGAACCGACCTGACCCCCAGGGCCTGGTGATTGGAGTGAGCTGAGGTAGGCACTTGTCAGGCTGGCAATGTTTAGCGCCAAAAAAATTGTAGTAATCGAAATGAGCAATATTTTTATGTCATATTTTAGATGACCCAGATCAATCCATGATGAGCCTGGGATAAAATCTTTAAAGTCAAGGTGAATATTACTCACCATTTTTCTCTTCTCTTGAGCTCATGTCTTGGATTTCAATGGTACTTTCTTTGTTAAAATTCTTTTTTTTATGTGATATTTTGCTCTTCAACTTTATTATATTTGAGTTTTAAGAATCTTGCACTCAAAGGAAGTTTAACTTGTGAGTGCATTTTCTGGCTCACCACTTTCTAGCCCAGCTCTGTTGACTCCATTACACACCAGGTTTCTCCAGTTTATGTGTAAATAAATCTCAGGTGAAACGCGTTCTGTGATGTTCTGGTTCATCTAGTTCCTCTGCTATTGAAAACTTCAAGTTGCCTGTTGGGCAGTTATAATCTGAAAAAAAAAAACAAAAACAAAAACAAAAAAACAAAAAAACAGAATCAAGGCATTAAATATTAAGTTTCCTATCTGGCTTTTAGTACACACAAAGGACTTTGAGTCAGAAATGACTTGGTGAAGCTGTCACACCTTGAACCTTTTGCTCTTTGTCAGAGTTCATTTGTTTGTGAGGCATAGCACTCTGTGATAGTTCTCAACAGCACACAGCATGCAAACCCAGGGAGGAGATGAGTGGTTAGCTCTTAGTACCAGGGCAGTGGAGCACTCCCATCACCATCCCCCCCACCACCGCCCCAGCCCCCGATCCCCTAGCACACTGGAAGTTGGCAATGGCTTTGCTTACTCATGAACTCTGAGTATTTGTGATCCTGTGTCTGGCTTCTTTACCCTAAATGGTTGGTGGAAGGAACCTTTCTCCTCAGGACCATCCTCTTCCCCATCTCTCCTTTTCATCTTTCATGGTCTTGTGGGTACCGGAGGGCAGAACCCGGTGCTCCATGCATGCCAGGCAAATGCCACACCCTCAGTCCAGGTTAGTCATGGCAAAGCCCTGGGAGGAATTAGCTCATCCTGATGACACTCTTTTGTTCAACCCCCTCTCAGGGAGGTGACCTTGGCTCCCTCCAAGTCTTCTTATAAAAGTGGGTCTGGATATACACGCTCTTTGTTTACCACGACAAAAAGGCCAAGTTTCATTCTTCTCTGCCATGGCCCTGTGACTTTAGCCACAATATAACATGGCTTAGAGTTAAGGACTGGTTTCTATTTTTATTCCATGTTGAGAATATTTTGGGAACTTGTTCAGTGACATTTTCTAAGCAGAGACCATGCCATTATCGCTAGCTAAAAAGTCAGTGTTCATGCTGTGACTTCACTCTTCCTCATTGTCTAGCTAAGCATGCTGAAGACTTGATGAGTGTCTGTCACAGCACAAGCACATGGTTGTTTGTTTAGAGCTGTGTGTCCCTTTGCTTCTAGTAGAAACTCAGTAAATGTCTATTTAATAATAGGAGAATTTGACCATCTACTTCTAGAATTTTGTAAAACCGTAGATTTGCTTTCGGAGAGTGAAACGTAACATAATATGGGCTATATTGGTGTTCAGTGGCCTTAAGGTGTACCACAAGCTTACATGACAAACAGGGACAAAACATTCGAAGAGAATGCTGAGTACCAACCCAGCTTCCTTAAATTGGGGAAGTTACATATGCGCTGTGAGCAAGCAGTCATTGGAGCAAAAATTGATTCATCATTTAGATATGTGAGTTCGATGTTGTTAGCCCAGGCCTGGGCTCCAGTGGCCCTGGGAATAAGCAGAGGCTGGCTTGCATGAGACCATCTTTAATATAAGCTGTGGAATGAATTTGGTCATGGGCCTATGTATTAGAAGTACCATCAATAGCATCGTGTCTCCCAAATAAACCAGATAACTCCAGAGACACGCAGCCATTCCCTTCCATTAGCTGCTAAGAGTACTTTCAGATATATAGGAAAATAAGACGGAAACTACTGAGCACTACAAGGACCCTGTGCTACATAATGACATTGCTAGATTGGCTGTAATTTACACTGTAATCTGAGAGACACAATGTATTCTCAGTTGAAGCTTTGCTTCCATAGATGGCCATCTCATGTGTCAAGCATTTAGCTGAATGGTCAGATAGTACTATTAAAAACCACAAGTTCTTCAGTGATGAATGTCTCCGCAACAGAAACATTGACATCATTTTGAATACCCAAAGGGAGTTTTACTGGTGAAATGGGTAACTTTTATTTTTTATTTATCTTTTCTTTTCTTTTCTTTTTTTTTAAGATTCATTTATTTTATGTATATGAGTACACCACTGCTCTCTCTTCAGGCACACCAGAAGAGGGCGCATCAGATCCCATTGCAGATGGTTGTGAGCCACCATGTGGTTGCTGGGAATTGAACTCAGGTCCTCTGGAAGAGCAGCTGGTGCTCTTAAACTGCTGAGCCATCTCTCCAGCCCCCTTTTCTTTCTTTCTTTCTTTCTTTCTTTCTTTCTTTCTTTCTTTCTTTCTTTCTTTCTTTCTTCCTTCCTTCCTTCCTTTCTTTCTTTCTTTCTTTTTCTTTCTTTCTTTTTTTAAAAAGATCTAGAATTTTTTGACAGTGAAGACAGTAAATAAACCAGGGCGAACTGCTCTGAAACGCAAGCACTGAACTACAATGCCAAATCATTTGTAACATAAGAAGCATATGAGCTTCCTTAAGAAACTAATTCAAGACGCTCATAAGGTCCCCTGGACACTCCTGAAATGCTTCTTCCAGAGTGAACAGAGGGCATGGGAAGTAGATATTTCTCACTCAGGTTTCTGAGTGACAACAGAAAGAGGGAGACGAGGAAGGGGACAGTGCCTCCAATTAGCAGCTCTTTGACTATCAAATCATAAGTTAGTAAGTTTAATGGGCATCAGTATAGTTTAAGGTAACCAGGGTGGCCATGAACTCAAAGAGATCTGCTGCCCCTGCACTACAAGTTCTGAGATTAAAGTCATGTATCACCACTCCTGGCTACTATGTATGTATATATGTATGTATGTATGTATATATATGTATGTATGTATGTATGTGCATTTGGGGGGGGGTTTCAAGACAGGGTTTCTCTGTGTAACAGTCCTGGCTGTCCTGGAACTTGCTTTGTAGATTAGGCTGGCCTTGGACTCACAAGATCTACCCACCTCTGCCTCCTTTGTGCTGGGACTAAAGGGTTGTGCCACCATGACCAGCCCTAGCTATTTTTTAAATAAGCGAACTACATGCCAAAAATAGATCTCATTGGTGAAATTACAAATACTCTATGTGGATTGATTGCAATGGTTTAGGGGTACTTTTCAGTCTCCCAGGTTTGAACAGGTGATGGGAATCCTTTGGACCCATAAATAAATATCAACATGGTACCTGTTTGATCTCAAATCACGGCTAGTGTCTGGTCACTTGTTGCCGTGGATTCTGATGGAATGTTCCTTCCATAGGGCATATTGCAGGGACTGTCACTGCACCCTAAAGGTCAGAGTTAGAGCTTCACTGATCTTGTAAGTCAGATGAACAAGTTGCTTTGTCAACGTCCTACTGAATATTTGTTTGGCAACATACATGCTGACCCAGGTTTATTGAAAGTTAGTTGAATTATAACTAGCAGTAAGGAAATGCACAAGTGGCTTAACTCTGACCTCTGACCTCTGACTTCTTTAGAAGCTATCCTTTGTGTGAAGTGCACACAACCAAATTAGCCTCTGCACTGCGGTGTCACCATAGTCAGGGACTTGATGGTCCCAGTGAGGAAACAGCTGGAGCAAGATTTATAATTTCACTAAAAACTTCAGGAGGCCTGAGATGTTTAAGTACAGTTTGTTCAGATTACTAGAGCTCTCGCTGTATACGTAGTGATCTGTTTTGGGCAAAAGCAGACTTATTATATATCACTTATTCCTTCCTTCTCTCCTTCTCTCCTTCTCTCCTTCCCTCCTCCCTCCCTCCCTCCCTCCCTCCCTCCCTCCCTCCCTCCCTTCCTTCCTTCCTTTCTTCCTTCCTTTGCCGTGTCACCGAGAGCAGTGTATGGTCCTGTCTGTTTACTGAGGTCACCTGGACACCAGTTCCTACCCCAGCGATTCTGATCTAACTGCTTGGACCTGGATTCAAGTATCAGGTTTTCAAAAACAAGGCTTCCAGTTGCTCTGCCCTGTGTGGGCAATCTAAGTCCATTGTAATTTTCTACCATTAATGATGTTGAAAATCTAGGTCTCTCCCTCTTGCCAGCTTCCCCAGTCCTTTTGCCATCCTAGGACCCAAGAGCAATGAATATTTGCATGCTTCTTTGAGATGGGGTAAGCATCCCAATTCTTGATGCCCCAGGCTGGTGGCCTCAGAAACTGACTTGTGTGTGGGATCTTAGCACACTTGACACCCGTGTCGACACGTGCTTTGGCCTCACCCGGTAGAGGTGTCTGTTTTTATTTCTTCATGAGGTAGATAGATGGCTGGGATGCAGTAGTGCAGTTGAATATTTGTAATTTGACACAGAGTTCTGGGTGCAGTGGTTCTGAGCCCGGGCTTTAGAGCAGTCAGCCCGGCTTTGGATTGTAGTTCTCCCAGTAACTCTACAGCAACTCTGTGGTTCTCAGACCAGTCAGGTGGCCTGTCTAGTGACTTCTCATTTGGCAGTGAGAGCACAGATGCTCAGAGCTGTGTAGATGAGCGGCATCACCGTGAAAAGCATTCGGTGGACTGTCCATACCAGCCCGCAATTTTTTGAAGTTAAAATTAGCTCAGGTTTTTTTCTTCCAGAAAGATAGCATTAAGTAAATCCATATGGAGTGGGACTTTGTTCACAGCCTACCCTTATCTCAGTGGGAGGAACCTTCTGTGCTGTTGACTTAAGTTTTTAGTATCGTTGTTGTTAACTTTAACGACTTCTTCCACCTCAGACAGGAGACCAGAAGGACTTTGGTATAAAGAGAGCTGCCGAAGTGTCTGCTGGTTGAATGCCAGCACAACTCAGGTAAACTGAGACAGCCATAATCTGCAAGAGCGCGGGAAGGCCTCGTGGGAGAGGTAGCTTACCCGATGACCTCCTTTCTGAAGACGGTGTGGTTGTGGCTCTTGGGCCATGACAGTGGGGTTTTTTCCTGCGTGTTTATTACAATGCTCACTCCCAGGAACCCCGGGGGACTCTGATTTAGGAGCTGCTTGGTAGATCGCACGCCCTGAATTTGGAACACACCAGGGATTATTATCCCCATGAAACTTAAGAACCTAGGATTTGTTATTCAGGGAGCCACTAGATTGGAGGGACTGACTGCTATTGTTTTCTTCCCATTATTTAATGCATATTAGCTGTTCAGACTAATAGGTTTCCCTGTGGCATTTCTGTATACACACACATACATATATACATACATACATACACACACACACATACATACATACACACACATACACATACACACATACACACATATACACCCATATATACACACACATACACATACATACACACATATGCATACACATACACACATACACATACATATATAGCACATACATATACACACATATACATATATATACATACATGTACACACACGTACACACACACATACATACATATACACACATATGCACATACATACACACATTTACACATACATATGCACACATATACACACATACATACATATATACACACATGTACACACATGTACACACACATATATACATATACACACATCATACACACATATACACGCATACATGCACACACATACACACACATACACACACGTACACACACACACGTGTACATACATCAACTTTGGTGAGTCCGTCCTCTTTTGTCCTGTCTTCTCCCCAGTCTCTCTCCCTATCTTTAATGTTCCCTTTCTATGTCCAGTTCAGTTGTCTTGTTTCCATATATGAGTGAGTACAGGAGTTACTTTTTTTTTCCTGTGTATGGCTTATTTTTGTTTAACACAAAATCTTTTAGTTTAAATCCACTTGCCTGCATTCAACAAAATGTCAGCCCTCTGGATGCCAACAATGTATGGTGTGCATATCGTTGTTTATATTTAGAATAGTCCCCAAAGGGTACATGTTAAAGGCTTGGTCGTCAATTTAGCAATGTGCAAAAGCGGGCTGTTTGGAGGTTTTTTTTATCCTTAGTTCTCTGACCTTATTGACTGATGGGACATCATTTGCTTGTCTGTTGGAAGATGATAGACACTCAATAGGTGGGACATTGTTGAAGAGTGTGGATCTTGGGGGTACGCACTTGGGAGTTCTGTTTGTCTTCTGTACCTCTCCCCTCCATCTCCTGCCACGAAGGGATCAGCCTCTTGGTCTCCTGCCCCGCTGCCATAATGCTCAGCTTGGCTGCAGGTCCTAAGTAATGGAGACAGTGGACCAGGAACAAAGTCTGAAACTGAGAGCTGATGAAACCTTTCCTCCTTTAGCCTTGAGGGTGGTTTTCTGGGTGTTTTCACAGCAATGGCGTGCTGACTGATGGCATGCACCCCTACATTCGCTCCATCTGTTCATCTGTGGGCATCTAGGTTGGCTTCATGGCTTGGCTTGCATGAGTGTCTTGGTTCTTATGGATCCAGGCCTCTCTCAGATTATGGAAGATCTTAGACTTAGTCCACACGCAAGGTAAAACTACCCATTATCACATATTGTTTTCTTGACCTTTGGTTAACTGATTGTTTTGTGCTAGCCCCATTATGCTAGCTCCTGGAGAAAACTGAGTTGTAGAACTAGAACATTAATCAGTACTCATGTAAGTGTTACTTTATAATTAACTGTCTCCCTCTCTTCTTCAGAATAAGTTGATGGAAAATATTCTGTCCCATGTCAGCCCAGAAGAACCACTGGGGCATTCATTCTGCAATAGGCTAACCTCAAGAATCTATACTAGCCCTAAGAATCTTGCCCACTTAAACTGTTATTTAAAAACTTCTAGCTTACCCTTCTCTCAATGTCCCTCCAGTCCCTCTATAAAACATACTTCAGCCACACGGTTAGGGACTGTGCAGAATGGAGTGAACCAGTTTTTTAATTTTCTTGATTGTTCCTTAAATATTTTTTCATTTGTTTGTTCATTTTCTGGCATAAATAGAGGGTTTCACAGGGCTGGAAGAGAGAATCAACTTACAAAAGTTGTTTCCTAATCTCTTCTCATGCATCATAGCACTTGCGTGCCCATACTCACATATCACACACACACATACACACACATGCACACATACACACACACACACACACACACACACACACACGTACACATACACATACACATACACGCAGAGTGAGAGAGAGAGAGACAGACAGACAGACACAGAGGCAGAGAGAGATTGAGAGAGAGAATAATAATAAAAATTCTTGCTGTGAAGAGACGCCATGAACATAGCCACTTTTATAAAGGACAACGTTTAGTTCGGGGCTGGCTCACAGTTCAGAGGTCTATCCATTATCATCATGGCAGGAAGTACAGTGACAGACAATACGCAGGCAGACATGGTGCTGGAGAGGTAGCCAAGAATTTTACTTCTGGATCGGCAGGCAGTAGGAAGAGAAAGTGATGCTGGGCCTGGCTTAAGCGTCTGAAACCTCAAAGCCCACCCCCAGTGACACGCTTCCTTCAAAGAGGCCATGCCTACTCCAACAAGGGTATACCTCCTAGTAGTGCCATTCTCTATGAGCCTACAGGAGACTATTTTTATTCAAGTCACAGTTCTCATACTTGCTAACATCCCCTCTCCTTGTTTAAATCAGTATATTAAGCAGTATATTAAGTATATTAAATACTATGTTTAATATTTTACATTCGTTTTTATTAAACAACACCTCTAGTTATCTTAGAATTAAAAATTAATTCCTCTTTTATATGAACTATTTTATTTAGTTGAACTTTATTAAAAAACCTACAATCAGATTTTTTTATTGTTATATATTTATTAAAATATGTAAAATATTAAAATGTAATACAGTATTTATGAAATATAAAATTTAAAAGTATTCTAAGTTAAAATTAATATTAATTAAATACTTTACATTTATTAAAATATTTATTTAAATTACATAAACATTTTTTAAACAATGCAAAGCCAGTGCCCTATGGCATGCTGCCGGAGACCTCATTCCTAGATGTCAGCTGCAGTGCAGGGGCATGCTCCATCTAAGATTCAGCCAAGCCTTCTGATGGCCGTTGGACAGATCAACACCTCACAAGAGTTTTATTCATCGACATATGAACCTACTGACCTATTTTCTAATCTTGTCATCTTATTTCTATTATTTTTTTTCTTCAGTCACACCTTACATACCTTGTCAATTATATCCCCAGACCTAAAATAGCACCACGCATCTGTGACTCAGGGATGCTGACTTATGGACTGTTAGCGTCATCAGGTCCGCTGGGGAGCTTTTGACAAGGGCACACTGGAAGATTTAGCATGAATGACAGAATGGAGGGGTTCAGTTGTTCCTGGATGGCACGTCTGTGGGTTCGGCTAGAGGCCCATGGGTAGCCCCACCTGTGGCTTTGCCTTGTACCAGTATGCCACCAAGAAAAGAAACCATGAAGTTGGTTTAGTAGTTTTCAGATTTGGAAAGTCAGATTGGCTTCCAGCAATGGTGATGCTCTTTTCTAAACTCTCAGACAACTAAGAGTGTAGACTTTTGAGTCCTTCTTCAAATAGGTGTGGCATGGATATTTGTAGTTTGATTTGTATTGCTTGGCATTTTATTGATTTAGCCAAGAGTAAGTTAGAATCAGGTAGAAAATATCTTACTGACTGATGGGACTGTAATAACACCTTTGAGAGGCTGTGACTGAGGGTACCGTGAGCCACTCCTGGGTGTACTTTGTGTTTCTGTTGCCTTTGTTGACATCCAGAGCTTCTTATTCCAGACAGCTTCATCGCAGAAAACTCTGTTCTAGTCAATGACCTTAAAGACAAGCTACTCAATACTTAGTTTTTTTGCGTTTATGATTCTTGCTTTATGTATCGGTTTTGAAGTGGGCGTAAGCGATATATTTTGGTGTTTGTCTTAGTTTCTGTTTTCCATTGCTGTGAAGCGACACCATGAACACAGCACTTACAGATGTAATCCTTTTTATTAATTAATTTATTCATTTTTCATCCCAGTATCAGCCCACCTCTCCACCCAGTCCCCCCTCGCAGAGCTCCTTCCTCCGCTCTCCCCTCCCCCTCTCCTCTGAGAAGGGAGATGCGCCTCCTCCAGATATCCTCCCGTCCTGGAACACCAAGTCACATCCTCTCCCACTGAGGCAAGGCAGGCGAGGCAGCCCAGTTAGGGGAGCAGGATCCACAGGCAGGCAGAGTCAGGGATAGCCCCTCTCCACTTGTTGGGGGACTCACACGAAGACCAAGCTGCACATTCTACTACATCTGTGTGGAAGGCCTAGGTCCAGCCCACGCTTGCTCTTTGGTTCGTGGTTCAGTACTCTGAGAGCCCCCAGAGGTCCCGGTTAGTTGACTCCATTGGTCTTCCTGTGGAGTCTCTATCCTTTTCAGATCCCTCATTCCTTCCCTAACTCTTCCACAAGACTCCCTGAGGTTTTTTTTTTTTTTTTAATTTAATGTTTGGCTGTGGGTATCTGCATCTGTCTCCATTGACTGCTGTCTGGAGCCTGTCAGAGGCCTGTTATGCTAGGTTCTTGTCTGCAAGCGTAACAGAATTATCATTAATAGCGTCAGGGATTGGTTCCTTTTTTTTTTTTTTTTTTGAGATTTATTTATTTGTTTTATGTAAGTACACTGTAGCTGTCTTCAGACACCCCAGAAGAGGGCGTCAGATCTTATTAGGGACGGTTGTGAGCCATCATCTGATTGCTGGAATTTGAACTCAGGACCTTCTGAAGAAGCAGTCAAGTGAGTGCTCTTCATCGCTGAGCCATCTCTCCAGCCAGGCCCCAGGGATTGGTTCTTGCCCATGGGATGAGTCTCCGTTTGGGCCAGTCATTGGTTGCCCATTCTTTAGATGGAATCATTTAACTGGGGGCTTGCTTACAGTTTTGGAGGGTAGTATGGGTGAGGTGCATGGTGGCAGGCGGGCGGGAGTGCATGCCACTGGGCCAATACCTGAGACCTTCATCCTCATCCATAGGCAAGACACTGAGACGGCAAGACTTGGGCCTGGTGAGGGCTTTTTGAAACCTCAAAGCTACTCCCAGGAAGGACCCTCCCTTAACAAGACCATCTTTCTTAGTCTTTCCTAAGTTCCACCGACTAGGAAATCAAGTATCCAAATATATGAGCCTAGGGGGCAGCTTCTCTTTCTTGTGGTCCTAAGTGCATGTCAATCCACTTCTAAGGGATAAGACAAAAAAAAAATAATAATAATTAAAATAACAGATAATATTGGGGATTTTCAAAAGTTATACTCCTGAGATATTTGCCTTAGTAAAGTTAGCTGGCTCTACACACTTAGCAGAAGATGGGTTTGTTTTTTGTTTTGTTTGTTTGTTTGTTTGTTTCTCCTTTTTGTTTATTATTTAGTAGAAGTTCTTTCTAGCAAACCTACAATTGGTTTTAAAGTTTGAGAAAGGAGGAAAAAGCGAGTGTAATGCAGAAATAAGCCATTTCCTGACTGGGCTCTCATGCACACAGCCTTCCGTTGTTTCCCTCAGATAGCTGATACACATAGGGGAGTACTTGAAAGGACCTGTTTAGGATGCATTCTAAAAGCATAAGGTCATGGTTTATGGTGATTGGAGCTGAATCTCTGTGCCCCTCACCGTCAGTCACTGCTAAGCAGCTTTCCAGGCATTTCTGACTCGAAGGCATTTCCATTGAGTGTCTGGGAGATGGATGGGTCCTTCAGGAAGGGAGAAGCTCTTGTGTTCACGGCTCTGTGGAACTTCCCTCATCTCTTCTCAATCTAGCCTGCTATTGACTTAAAATGCCAATACAGTTAATCACTATCCAAGAGAGAAAACACTGAGGCAAGCTTTCAAGAACAGTGATCTTTAAAATGGCAGGAGGGAAAGGAAGTCAGTCTCTGTTAGAACCGAAAATCGTGCATTAGAAGTTAAAGTCTTGATTTTAAAAAAAATTAAAATTTAATTTTATTGATAAAATAAGACTTACGTATTTTTATCAGGATCGAATAGGAATTTAAGATAGTAAACTTATTTTGATTATTGTAACATATTTTTATTTTACATGTGTGGGTAGTTTGCTTGTGTACAATGGGCCTTTGGTCTGCAGAAAGAGGCCAGAAGGTGGCATTTATATATGGAGTTACAGACAGCTGTGTTTCACTGTGAGTGCTGAGAATTGAACCCTGGCCTTCTGAAGGATCAGCCACCTCTCTTAACCACTAAACCATCTCTCCAGCCCCTGCTGATGAGATTATACTTAAGGACTTGATGAACATTTTGGATTTTAAAACTCTTAATTTCTCATACTTTTTGTAATTACAATAGGGAACCATATTAGATATGTGTAAAATATATGAAACAAGTTATATATGCCAGGCAAATTACATGTGTAAAAATCTCTCCTCTGTGAAGTCAAGCACAATTGCTAATCCTGAGACCTTTTGGTAATATTCACTAGTTTCATACCCACACAATTTCCCTACATTTTAAGTCATCACTGATCCATAACGTTGACTAATTTGGGAGGTTATAAATAACACTGGTAGCAAATAAAAATAAACACTTCAGCTACTTATGTATTCTGCCCGGAGTCAAACAATTAATGGGCTTTTCACAAAGAATATCAAATTGATTCTAATGAATATATTTGTATGTTGCCGTAATAACTGAGTACTTTACCTGCTTGGTAATTGACCTCTGAAGAAATTAATTATATAGAGTGAGAATTTTACTGGGTGTTTGAAATTCATCTCTTGTGCTTGTGTTGTTGAGTGCTGGAGGTCAACAGCATTCTTCTGAATCATGAACTTCCCCCTTTTAGATTTATTTCTTCTAATAGTCTCTTCCATGATCCTCTGGTGCTAGAATGGGCTGATCTTGAGAATGAGGGCAGAAGCTTCATTTTTATCAGAAAATAATTTCATTTGTCTTGGTCCATTTGTGCTCTGCCCCTTCCCCCTGCCACCATCTCCCTGAAGAAGGAAGAACGTACTGCTCGACTTGGCTTTCTAACTGTTGAAACTGCGTGTGATATTAGTCAATATTATCCATCAGCCTTGTGTATTTTAAAAGGTAAGATTTGGTTCAGGGTTAGTGGGTTGCTTACAGAATAGACCACCTCCAAGGGATCCTGCCTCAGAATACTGCTTGTTTATTTTTGAGAGTTCATTCTCTTTTCTCTATCCTCCCATGACGCGGTCCTGTACGTCACAGTTGTGGTCTAGTTACTTTTTAAGCTTGTTGTTGACACTCTTTATGACGTCTACGACTGGAGAGACCTCTGAAAATATGGAGGTTATACATAGGAAACTGCTGGTGTGATTTGCTGCTATTCAAGGTATGGAGTTCCTGGTGTCCCATATATCCAAGCCGGAAAGTTCACATTGGTCTGCAATTTGCATTGGGCAGAAGTCACACATTTTATTGATCTGCATATGGAGTGCATGTGTATAGGGCTTGGGTGTATTCTGCTATCAATAGAATGTTGAATATATGTGTGCAGGGTTTTGAAATACCTGTGTGCCCACTGTACCTTGTAGATCTCTCTTATTTTTCTCCTCTGTATCTTCTCTAACCACTAGAGAGCAAGTGTAATTTATACATGTTAGTATCTATGGGCACAGTGCATATTACATAGTAGTAGTAAATGCCATCACGTCCCCTATTTTTCTATAGGGCCTTCAAAGTACTTCATAAATCCTCTCACACTGAGCCCCACCCCATCGAAAATAAGTGCATATGGTTTATGGAATGAGGAATTCGTGATCAAGTGCCCACTTCATGTCTTGCCTTCCTGAACTTGTCACCTTATTTCTTTGTCCTTCTGAGCCTCACAGTGCCAGGCCTGCGGGATATACTCAGCATGTACTTAAGAAACTGAAATGGATGGACATGTTTTTGAAAGTGTAAAAGTCCAGGGACATTCATAATGGGAGTATCCTGAGCCAGAGTCTCAAAGTTCTATATTGTTTCCTCGGCTATTTTGAATATAATCCTTGACTTTGAACAGAACTGCTTAAACTGTGTTGTGTGAGCTAAAGCCATGTACCACCACTAATGGAGACATTTCCTAATGCATAATTTGCATACGTGTAAGAACAGGACTTGTAATAAAGTCCCCCCGATTAAACACAGTCATGAGACGTGACTCCAGTCATCACAAATAATGACATAATTGCTTCTGGATGACGTCTGTCTCTTGAGCACACTCAACCTGGCCGTGTTTTGGAGCTTTGTTATTTAGTTCTTCTCGAGAGAGTTCACCGGCCACTCCTGGGAAGAGACAGGCAACCATATCCTGCGTGTAGTTCACGAAAAGGTTAACTGTGTTGGCTGCATTTGTCGGCCCCTCCAGGGTTCGTATGGTTTAGCAATGGCACCATTTATCCACCTTGGATGGGGAGAGTAGATTAACTTTTAAAGTCAAGTTGTCTTACTTACAATATAAACAAGGAAGTGGCAGTTCTTTTGGCGGTCTCGCGTTATGGGAGGTTGACTTCGGAAAACCTTCCTTCTTTGGCAGTATGGTAGAGTGGAATTATAAAGGTCTGGTTTAATTTTTGGATTGTACAGATAATTCTTACGTTTTAGCCTTAGGGAGTGGTTGAAATGCTTCAGCAGGCATCCCGGTAGCAGTACACTCACAGGCACTGTTCTGTAGCTCCCAAGTCAGAGGGTATACTGTTGTTAAGGGAGGGGACGAGGCCTCTGGCTGTTTCTCACCCGGAAGAGTCTACAATTGATGCCTTTGTTGTAGAAGAATGCTTGCTGTCCAGGTCTCTCCAGCTGCTCAATAGCACATGCAGGGGGTTGAAAGATTGAATTATACCTTCAAAGGGAGTTAAATTATATGGTTCTGACAGTGGCCTTTGCTAAACCAGATTAATGCTTGCCTCGTAGCACCAGTTTGCCCCTGAAAGAAAAAAAAAAAGACAGTTGTTTCTCTCTCAGTTCACTCATGGAGCCAACATCGAGGCTACTCAGGCTGCATCAGTGGCACTATTGCTTCACGTAAAAGCAGCTCATGGAACGACCAAGTTCCTGGCTTTTAGGAACTGACAGCTCTTGTCTAAATACCTGGGAGAAATGATAAGGTGGCAGGAAAAAGACACAGTGGTTTCCAAGTGTTTTGGAAACAAGTTCAACCAGGCAGAAGCTGTTGGGTTTATTCACAGGACATTAAGATAAACAATGCAATTTCTATTCTGGGTGCACACCTAGATGCCTTGCTTCTTTGGAACCCCTTGGCTGCATGGCCTCTGTGGATGGAGCCGGCTGTGCTAAGACAGAGCTATACTCACACATCCCTGGGCCCCAGCTTTTCCTCTTGGTGTTCTGAGCTAGAGGCTTGTGTCTAGCGCCATTTTGTGCCAGTGTGGCACTATTATTATTAGTTATTATTATAATTATCATTATTACTGTTATCATTGTATCGTCTTTTTACTCTCTTATGGGAGGGAAAACAAAGCTGGCCTTTTCAATGCCTTTCTCTCTGCTTCATCTATTTTCATTCCCTTTTGACTTCTGAGTTTGGGACTCTGGCATAGGCCAGTTTGTAGTTTTCAGAATCAGGAATTAATAGGGTGGAGCTGAGAGGCCAACTCTAGAGGAGTTTCTCACATTTCTCCCAAGTGTTTCAAGAAACCATATGTTAGCTTAGGTGTTTACGACGTGTCTGCCTCTGTGTGGGAATGTGAAGCAGAGAGGAGAGTCAGGTGAGCCAGCCAGCCTGCGTCAGTCTGTTGCCTAGCGTTAGGAACCAAGACAGATCTTGCCTCAACAAGATGCAAGATGAAAACTGACTTTTGAGAGCTGTGTTCTGACCTCCACGTACACACAGAATGTTCACCTTTTAAATAAAGTAAAATGATGCCTAATAAATAACACGTGCAAGGCTAGCTGTTGTATCCTGTAGCTCTATCTGTGGGATTTTGACTACCTGTGAAGGAGGTGTGAACTATGATCAAATCTTAAGGTTCAGGCACCACAGTAGACATTGTCCATGCTTATCGGCACAATGGCTAACAGTGGGATGTGTTTCTCCAGGAACTACACAGTTTACACAAAGCCAGTATTGAAAGCATGAGCTGCAGAGCACAGTGTTCTGCTGTCTTCTGGGTGTGGCTCCCATCATCTGGGAGAGGAACATGAGTAAGAAGAGAGAAGGTCACACTACATCTAGGTCAACATACACCTAAGTTATTAAGTGGTTGAGGTAGGATTAAGTCAATAGGCACAGATCACAAAGCTTCTCTTGTACCGGATTGTGTTTCCTGATTTTCAAGAGTGATCTGTATAATCTTTAGATTTTTAAAATAGCAAACGTCATAATTATTAATGGGAACTTAAACATTTCATTTAGCCAGGCGGAGGTGGTGCACGCCTTTAATCCCAGCACTTGGGAGGCAGAGGCAGGTGGATTTCTTAGTTCGAGGCCAGCCTGGTCTACAGAGTGAGTTCCAGGACAGCCAGGGCTACACAGAGGGACCCTGTCTTGAAACAAACAAACAAACAACCCCCCCAAAACCCTATTTAATTTAAAAATAAAGGACACCTTTGTGACTATACATGTTGCTGAGTTTTCAATAAGCATAGACCCTGAACCAGCCCAATGAGATGGCCTATTTCCTACTTCCTACTTTCTACTTCCTACTTCCAGAATGTTGGGTAGAGATGTACATTTAAAATTTAGCTTTTCAGGATACTCTACTGTTTGTTGTGCCTATGGAAATATGGAGATATTTTATTATATTGTGTGTGGGGGAAGTTATCCTGAAAGCAATGGGAAGTTTATTAATGGTAATTACAAATACGATGTACAAACTCAGTACTGGGAATTTAGTTATATAGATAACTATAATTTAGTTAAGGAGTATATGAGGTGGTCTCATAATGTTATCATTCATTCCTATAATTCCCTAGTCTCACTTAATATAAATCTCTAAAATTGGAATTTTAAAAGTGGAATTAGGTTTGTGTGGGTTTGTTGAAAGATTACTTTCTTGCTTCTTCTAGGGTGTAGTTTTGCTCCTTATGTTGGTGTTTTCCATCTACTATCCTTTGTAGGGCTGGATTTGTGGAAAGATATTGTGTAAATTTGGTTTTGTCATGGAATATCTTGTTTTCTCTATCTATGGTAATTGAGAGTTTTGCTGGGTATAGTAGCCTGGGCTTTGTGTTCTTGTAGGGTCTGTATGACATCTGCCCAGGATCTTCTAGCTTTCATAGTCTCTGGTGAGAAGTCTGGCGTAATTCTGATAGGCCTGCCCAAAGCAATTCTTATGAAATAAAGCATTTGATGGGGCTGGCTTACAATTTCAGAGGCTTACTCCATGATGGTGAGCTTGGCAGCACACAGGCAGACCTGGTACTGGAGAAGTAGCTGAGATTCTACGCACCGATCCTAAGGCAGAGAGAGAGAAACTGGGCTTGTGGTAGGCTTGTGCAACCTGAAAGCCAGCCTCCAGTGATACACTCCCTCCAACAAGGCCTCCTTCCTAACGCTTCTGATCCTTTCAAACAGTTCCACTCTGTGTGACTAAGTGCCAGAGAACAGTGGCAGCCACAGAAGGAAAATCAGCCAGCAAACACTATATTTAGCATCTGTGACTGAAAATGGCTTCATAGGCTGCTAACAGGAGTTCTAAAGCTGAAATGATACTAATAATGTATTGGAATAAAAAGACCTTGTTGTGTAGACCAGGCTGTCTTGAAGCTGGCGATGATGCCCTAGGCTTCCCTCAAATCTGTGACCATCCTGCCCCAGCTTCTGAAATGATGGGTTTATAGATTGTTTTAATTAGATATTGTAGACTGCGATGACAAGAGAATCTAATTTCCAAACAATAACATAAACATTAATTTGCTACAGGGTTATAAGACTCCACAGATACAGGAATAAATGTAAATACAAGTATCTGTATCAGAGGAATAAATTTATTATGTACAACTAATCAAAGTAAGAAAATAAAGGCTATTTATCATCCTACATAAAGGGGAAGGAATGGAATAAGTAGAAAATGTACAAAATATTACATTAGGTAATCAGTTATTACAGGAAATGGGACCAAAATGTGCATTAAAATAGCAACTATTGAGTAAGTTGTCAATTATATGCTGTCTGTAGCAGGTATTCTATTTTTGAACCAGGTATGGTCTTGCAATTCTGAAATCCTAGGTCCTTAGAATTTGGGGCAAGATATTCATGAGTTTGAGGCCAGCCTGGGCTACAAAATGAGAATCTGTCTCAGACAACCAAAGGACCATGTTTGAAACAGAGATTCATATAAACCCATTCAGGCAGATGATAATAAAAAGAGGGTCAAAATGCTAATTAAGCATAACGTAAAGTGGAATTTAAGGCAGGAGGGGTAAACTGGGACTGTGCATTTTTTAAATATGGGTTCTCAAAAAAGGTTTTGCGGTTTATTAACCTTTCCCAGAAAAAAAATTTTCAATCACTACAAATAAAGCCATTGAAAATGTCTCCTGTGTTTGGCCAGCGTGGACGCTGGCTTCTGCCGTCCTGGGTGTCTTCGTTCGGCTTATATATTCCTTTACCGTTTGCTTGACTCTTGCTGTCTCATACTGTGCCACAGCTTGCTAGTTTGCATTTGGGTTCATTTTAATTTGCACCACCTGAGGAATCACAAAACATGCTAAAGCCACTCCATCTCCTTGCTACCAAGGTGTGTTTCTGAATACCGTAGAGGGTGTGCAATCTTGTATCATTGCCTGCTTTAGATTCTGTTGTCTGTAGAGGACTTCAGAGAGTAAGCGTTGGTGTGTGTTTTCTCTCAGGTCCCTGGTTCAGGCAGTTACGATGTTGCTACTCCGCAGGCCGCCAGGGGGAGGGGAAGAGCCATATCAATCAGTAGTGAAAACCAAGAGGCCAGGGTTGTGAGGGTCTTCACAATGGAAGGATACATAACAGAATCCATGGGTCTACAAAAGCAGATCGACACAGCAGACTTCGGAGTTTCTCCCCCAGACATTGGTTGATACCTTACCCGATCCTTCTGAACGCACAACCTATTTCACTTCTTTTGCCAAATTTGTTTAGTTATCGCTTATCTATATATTACATATTACACATACTGTACTCTTCTTGTATTTTCCTCAAATGCGTTCATTGGCAAACTGGATGTTTTGAGGCTGTTCGGAGGGCATCTGTCTCACAGGGTGTCAGGGTCAAAAGGATCTTGTTTCTCTGAAGGCCACACCCCATTCTCTCACCATAGTGCCCTCTAGCTCCTGAGCAGGACTCCGGCGGCATTGATTGAAAGCACGCCCATGTTAGATGCAACCTTAGGGCCATCTCAGTTCAAGTCAAGGTATTCAGCTCAGAACTTCAGGTAGCTGCCTGCCTTTAAGCAAGTCACTTCACTTCTTTGGATCTTGGTAAATTTGCCTTTAAGAAAATAAGGCTAGATTTGATAGCCATTAAATTCCTTTCCTCCTGTAGAGATTGGTTTTCCTCTCATTGTATAGCTTTTCTTAATGTCTTTTTTTCTTTCTCTCTTCCTTTCTTTCTTTCTTTCTTTTTTTTTTTGGTTTTTCGAGACAGGGTTTGTCTGTATATCCTTGGCTGTCCTAGAACTCACTTTGTAGACCAAGCCAGCCTCGAACTCAGAAATCCTCCTGTCTCCGCCTCCCAAGTGCTGGGATTAAAGGCCTGCGCCACCACCACCCTTTTCTTAATGTCTTAACTGATGCTTTCTTCCAAATCCAGCACTGGCACAAATATTTCTGTGGCATATTTTGTGACTGTGAAAGTTGACTTCCAATCCTCTTACACTTGGAAGAAAGGATCTCAGGGATTCTTTTAGAGAGACTCTAAAAGTGCAGAGACTCCGCAGCCGACGGTTCTGCGGCCATGCAGCATGCTCGGCCTGAGCCTCGTAAGTTCAGTGTAGCTGTTTCTGATACAGACCTTGGTTTCCTCCTGATTTAGCTGCTTTGCAGGCCCTGAAGAGGAAGAAAAGGTTTGAGAAGCAGCTCACTCAGATCGATGGCACCCTTTCTACCATTGAGTTCCAGCGAGAAGCTCTAGAGAACTCGCACACCAACACCGAGGTCTTACGGAACATGGGCTTCGCGGCCAAGGCCATGAAGGCAGCTCATGAAAACATGTGAGTGCGTCGGACTCCTTGTCCTTGATGCCGAGGAAGAGTCTGTGATTTTGGTAGGACGGGGTCATTGTTGGATTGGATGTATTGAATGGAATGCATTCTCAGAGGTAGTTTCAAACTTACAGGGACAAAAGGTTTTTTAAAAAGATTGTTGAGAAAGAAAAAAAAAAC
>NW_022196899.1:6082248-6108150 GCF_008632895.1 Mastomys coucha
TTTTATTTATTTTTATTTTATGTAAGTACACTGTGGCTGTTCTCAGACACTCCAGAAGAGGGAGTCAGATCTTGTCACAGGTGGTTGTGAGCCACCATGTGGTTGCTGGGATTTGAACTCAGGACCTTCAGAAAAGCAGTCGGCACTCTTAACCACTGAGCCATCTCTCCAGCCCTTTTTTTTTTTTTTTTTGGTTTTTCAAGACAGGGTTTCTCCTGGTAGCCCTTGCTGTCCTGGAACTCACTCTGTAGACCAGGCTGGCCTCGAACTCAGAAATCCACCTGCCTCTGCCTCCCAAGTGCTGGGATGCCTGGCTCAATATTTCTTAATTCGTTTATGAAATTCAACTGTAATTCTATAATTTTAACAATGCCAGCATCAGCGAAGGTGTTAGAACTATGCAGTAGCAGTTGCCAGGCTTTGCTGGGCATCAGAATCATCAAAGCTGTCCAAGAACGTGTAGATACCTAGCCTTCCTGAGTCAAGACAGATATTAGACCTTTTGTTTTTAACAAGTTCTTTTTAACAAGAGTTCTCCAGGCTGGGACCGACACTTCCTTTTATTTGAAAACCACTGACATAAAATATTAACTACAGGGACCAGGGTTTATAGCTTTCGGGTTGTAATCCCATTCCCACAGTTTCCTCAGCTGTAAGTTCTTGCTTACTTCCTCCGCTTGTTGTGAAATTCACTGAGATGCTAGACAGACCAGGCACAGCTTCTGCCCCAGAGCAAGCACTGGGCAGCCAACAGTCCGAGATCCCGGGTCTGCATTCCCCGCTGTTGCTTCTCTTCTGGCTAATAAGTCTGGCCGGTTTCTGAGTTGTAAGGAATGGTTCAGAAACACTGTTACAAAAACAAGACGGAACAGGGCCCATCCACACTGAGACTAACGTTTAAGCAGCTGTCAGCTGTCGTGAGCCTGGACCTGCCTGCCTTCATTTGCTAGGTTGTGGCCTCTGAGAGGGCATGCTGGGTCAAATCCTTCCAACTCAGGCAGCTCCCTTCAAGGAGCGAGCATTTCAGAGCTACTGTGTGATAGAAGGTTCCAGTGTTTAGTTGCTTCAGGAATGGCTGCCAAGAGCTGCCTTGTGATCTTAGTTATAGTGGTCCTCAGCAAACTAAGGAGCAAAATACATAGAGGCGCCATGCATAGTTTACCACATGCACTTCCCAAATGGATCTACAAATAATGTTAATCACAATTAGTTTATTTCAAGTGATTCTTGAAGGTAGAAGGTAATATTGAAAACGCCTGTGATGGTACAGGATTACTAAAGTTTTGACATGCAAATTATTTGTTTGTTGAATTGATTTAATGTTGGATCAGACATTTTTGTTAGGCGTTGAAGTAAGTAAAGAGTCTATGCGAAATTAACTGGTTTTCATATGGAATTAGGTCTAGATTCGTAATTGTAACACGAAACCCTAAAATCCCAATGAAATGCTTCCCAGGGATCTCGACAAAATTGATGACTTGATGCAAGATATCACGGAGCAGCAGGACATTGCCCAAGAAATCTCAGAAGCGTTTTCTCAAAGGGTTCAGTTTGCCGATGGCTTCGACGAGGTAGGTTCACCACTTAAGGAATGTGGACGTGGCTGCCAGGGAGGGCGGCCTCCTATCACACAGGGCAGACAGTTGGCTTGCTGCTCAACAGATAAATGACATTTATTGGAAGTGAGTTTCCAGGGAGGGAAGTGAGGTGTTCGTAGCTGATTTCAAGGAAAGATGACTAGTCTGGGAACCAGCTTCTTAATGAGGTTTCCAGCTATTAAGGAACAAGAAAACAGCCTGTGATTATGTAACGTTAGTGACTTTTAATGGTTGGAGTATAAATAGTCCCATTATGGGGGATCATGTGCTCTCACATCTGGCCAAACAGAGCAGACGGTGTCACTCTGCAAGCAGCAGATGGATTGGGCTCTGTGGCTGTTAAATTAGGAGTTAGGCTGCTCTCTGTTCATTACTCAGTCTATAAAACAAGTAATTGTATAATTGTGGAGTGGCATTATTTACACTCCACTCTGTTTGTATTAATCAGTCTCATCGTCCGGGGAGACTATGGTCCCATAGGTGGTGCCCTACAATGAGAATTCTAGTGATTCCATTCAAGGTACACGTGCCCAGGGTGAGGTCGTGGTTAAGCACATTCCCAAGGGACAGAGTAGCCCAGCTTCCTGTTTCTAGGTCATATGGCAGGATGAGTCTCAAAAGTTAAGACGTGGCCTCTAGTGTCTTAGAAAATGACACTAGTTTGCTGCTAGCAATGTCAAAAAAATGGTCTGGGTCTGGGATTGGAGAGATGACTCAGAGGTTCAGAAAATTTGTTACCTTTGCCTGGGGTTCTGTTCCCAGCATTCGGAGTGGATCAAAATCCTCCATATTGCAAGTTCTATGGCATCTGATGCTCTCTTTCGACCTCTGTTGGCACCTGGCACAAATGTGCTACACATACATTTATGTAGGTAATATACATAAGGTGTTGGCAAAGTATGGCCTGTAAGTCAATCCGTCCTGGCTATTTTTGTGTAGCCTCTAAGATGATTTGCACTCTCTTGAGCTATAGGAAAGAAGAAAGATGATCTAGTCTCTGTCCGGCAAAGCCTAAAATACTACCGTCTGGATGTAGAAGTGTATGAGAGTTGTGAGTTCAAGGTCAGCCTTGGGCCACATAGTGAAGTCAAAGCCAGCCTGAGATATAGAGAGTGACTTCATCTCAAAACAAATAATAGCAACAGGACAATCAAATACAAGATGCATGCATATGTGCACATGTTTAAGCATAGACTCCCTCGACGTAGAGCATGCTGATTCACCCCTGCTCTGCCCAGGAATGAGATCTCAGTAAATCTGTTGACTGATGGGTGAATAAATAATCGGATGGATACACAGTTACGATAGATCTTTTCTGATAGTTCCCTGCTGAAAGACTACACTTCCCAGCTTCCCTTGAGAACGATGGGAGGGAATGTAACAAATGTGGCCTAGTCTTTTCTGCCCCATCCCCCACACTGTGAACAAAATCACCCAAACATGCAATTTATATTGACTCTGATAATTTGATAGAAGAACTATGCCTGGTTTTTTTAATTTTTTTAACTTTCTGTACCATATATTTATTTTTTGGTATGCCTGTTTTATTTTCAATAGTATTAACTCAAATATAAATATTTATTTCCTCTAATTAAAGTTTCAGAAATTCTCAACAGGAGAGAAAAAAAAAACTGAGCATATTGGAAAACTAGCAATCACGGTGTGAATTTCCAGAACCTGAGGAGATTTTATATTCAGCACAAGTTACTCGAATAGCTGCTTACTGAAGTATTATAAGATTAACTACGACAAATTTGTACAACCCAAAATATTCATTTCTAATCATTGCTCAGTGTTGCAAAAAAAAAAAAAAAGATTAGTTTTAAAATAAATATTCTGTTTCACTGGCTTCCCACATATCAATCGGGTAGCAGATGTTCTCCTTGTTATGTTTAGGGAAACCCACCTCCTGAAACATTAGCTCTGTAATTCTTTCTTTCTCCTGTGTTCAGGATGAGCTTCTGGCAGAACTTGAGGAATTGGAGCAGGAAGAATTGAATAAGAAGATGACAAGCCTGGAGCTTCCAAACGTGCCGTCCTCGTCCCTCCCAGCACAGCCCAGTAGGAAGGCCAGCATGCCCTCCTCTGTGCACCGGTCTCGAGCAGGTCTGTTACCCACCCCACAACTTGTGCTCTCATAGGTTCTCAAGATCTTAGCCAGGCCTGTTGCTTTCGGTACTCTCATGTCTGGTTTGTATAAACAAACACATTTCATTTGTAATTCCTACCTGTTTTCTATGCTTAAAGTAGAATGACAACTAATGACTAGTGACTAATGACTGATTAAGACTAACGGCTGATTTTCTCCACTCTTATGTTCTAGTGTCTTCCAGGAGGGCAGAGGAAGATGATGACTTCAAACAGCTGGCAGCTTGGGCCACTTAAGCTACAATGGAAAAAAAATTTGATTCCTAAATTATTGAACTACACATAAGACATACATGCTTTTTCAGAGCTTAGAAATTAGCAGAGAGCTGTTTTATATGAATTATTGTCTTTTAAGTAACAGTTAAGGTGTAGTCAGGGATGGAAAAGGGCCAGTAGCATTATAGGAGACCCTTCCAGATTGAGATATATATATGTGTGTATATATATATATATATGTATAAATATATATGCATTGAGAGCAAACTGAATTTTACTGACATTTCATACATATTCCAGTTTATATACCATTCAAGGAATACCTAGGGTAACTGGGGGGGAAATGTCTATGCAAATACAAGCCAGCTGTGTGCATCCAGGTCACCCACGGTAAAAATAAATACATGGCTTGAACAGACTTGTTCTAGTGAGTCTATATATTCATAGTTTCAGTTGAGTTTCACAGCTGAAAAACTTTAGGGAGCCCGGTAGAGCTTCGAGTGGGGCAATGGGTGAATCTCCCCAAATATCTGAAAGCAGCCACGTCGTAGTGTGCGGGGCGGGACTCTCCGGGGTGTGATCAGCCGCTCAGGAAGCCGACTGAACACTTGTGGATGTGCCCAACACTGTTCATTCTCTTCCGTTTCGTGTTCTCTTGCACTTTGACAGAAACAAAACAAAACAAATCTTCACAGCATGCACTTTGTAAATATATTAAAATACTGGCAATTAAAAATATATCTTGAGTAAAAATTTGCCCATGATTACTTTAAATGGAAACAAATGATAACATTAGGTGTCAAGCATGCGACATCACCGCAGTTAGATGACAAAGCCCACGATGGATGGTGTTCCGGTGTTCCGGTGTTCCCTCCTCCCATTTGAACGTTCCCACGGATCAGGACAAGCCGGAGGCTTCACGCATGCGGCCTTTAACCCCTTGTTTCTGGTTTGCAAGTCTGAGTGCTGGGCTGCATGAGCCCGGGGCTCCCCATTCTGCCACGGGTGTTTGGCATTGGCCGATTCTCTTGGCATTTTTTTCTGCCCTGCAGAGCATAACATACCAAATTCTCCTCATTCTCTAAATTCTGGCTAAAATTTTCCAGACTAAATTAGGTCTTCTCACTGTATGCTTGTTTGTTCTTTTTTGTTTGTTTTGTTTTTTGTTTGTTTTGCATCCTGCTTGCTCTCGTGGCTTTCTTTCTTTCTTTCTTTCTTTCTTTCTTTCTTTCTTTCTTTCTTTTTTTCTTTTTTTCAATGCTCTCTTTCACATACCTAACTTAATGGTCTGTGGTAAGGTCGGGGTGAGACTACATGTCTTTAATAGTCTATTTCCAGGGCTCTTCAAAATCTCTTATGTACAGCACAGGCAGGCAGTCTGTCAATATTTCCTCAATGCACAACAACGGATAGACTGGCGCTGCCCTTCAATGCCGAGCAGATCGGACCGTGCCTGTGAAGCAGCAGAGAAGCAACACCATTGGAGTAAAGCAACAGGATTTAGACACTGAACTAAAGACAGCAGTTGACAGTGATGTCCAGGAGAAGGGAGCCCCGTGTGGTAAACACGCCTAGTGTCCTGACTCGCTGAGGGGAATTGGACAGAGACAGGTGGTCTTGGTGAGTTTATTTTTGTTGGGAAAGGGCCCTGGAAAAAGACACTGTTATAGAGACAGAGATAGGTGCCTGTGAACAGGAAGGAGTAATCTATAGTGTGAATGTTTGACTGTCCCTTCAACTCAATCCCACCTCCATGACAATAGGTGTCTTAGGGTTTTACTGCTGTGAACAGACACCATGACCACACCAACTCCTATAGGGACTACATTTAATTGAGGCTGGCTTACAGGTTCTGAGGTTCCGTCCATTACCATCAAGGCAGGAGCATGGCAGCGTCCAGGCAGGCATCGCTCTGGAGGGGCTGAGAGTTCTACATCTTCATCCGAGGGCCTCTAGGAGAAGACTGTTTTCAGGCAACTAGGAAGAGGGTCTCAAAGCTCACCCCAACACTGACACACTTCCTCCAACAAGGACAGACCAACTCCAACAAGGCCACGTCCCCTGATCGTGTCGCTCCCTGGGCCAAGTTTATTTAAACCACCAAAATGGGTGTCGGCAGCTGGGCCTGGAAGGATGTGCTTGGGTCACCAGAGCAGGACCTCAGGGGTGGGAATGGTGATCGTATGGGATTTGAACTTTAAGGAGCTGTTCGTAAGCTTCGTCTATGCAAGTAGATGGTCATAAGGTGGTCTCTGACCCAGTGTGAGTGAGCCCTCCCCTGGCTTGCTGCCTCGATCTAGGCCTTCTCTGCCTCTAGACTGAGGAGTATATTTTTGACATTTGTAGGGTTTAGGACAATGACATGGCAGCTCAGTCTACCAGAATAAAGCACATGAGTAGAGGGGTCCCTTCAAATCTGGATCTGCAGACACACATGACGGGAGGACTGGCTAAGGGAACCACTGGGAACGTGGGCAGACCATCTCCATGGATCACAGTGCCAGGGATGCTCCTCAGCTCCACCTTAATCCTGGCAGTCTCTGGGTGAATCCTTAGGGCAGGAGGCCAAATTACACCTATATTGAAAACTAGATCTATTCTAAGAAGATTAAAGACAAGCCTCAGAGTACAAATCCAGTGGTTCCAACACATCTAAAGAGCTACAGGAGAATTAAAAGCTAGCAATGACAAAATAACTAAAAGAATACCATGATACCCCATAGCCTAAAATTGTCAAGCACTCAGCATTCAGATATGTGAAAAATTAGGAAATAAAATGAAATTAAAAAATAAAGGAAAAAATAGGAACAGACTACGAATCGGTGTGGGTAATAGAAGGCAAGAGTTTTGAAGTAGCTTTTACACGTACATTTTCTACCATTAACACAACATGTATCTGGGCTAAGGAGACCATGTCCTTAAAAACCACCCAAGCTGAAATGCTAGACATTAAACCTACAGCAACTGGGGACAAGGGTGAGGGGGAGACTACCTCAAAAGGCCACTAATTTCAACAGTCGGGACAATTAAAGATTTAGTATTGCATTGGCTTGAAATTTTGATGATTATTGGAGATAAAAAATTAACTATTAAATAAAACAATGTGGATTTTTTTTTTTAACAACAAACGATTGCCAATGGAGGCATTAACGACAGCTAAGTCATTGCAGAAGAAAGGAGGTAAGTGAAGGCCCAGCAAGAACGAAGGCTCAGCAAACAGACAAAGAACAAGAGACTGGGGCAAATGAGAAAGAACCGAGAAAGAGTGCATTGTAGAACCATATGAAGCCACCTGGCAATGGGAGTCCTAGCCTGGTGCGGAGGGGCCAGAGAAGCGAGTTTAGGGGGAACCAGATAAAACATTGCTGGAAGAAATAATGATCAAACGTAAATGTGAGAAAAGGATAAAGTTATAGCTTTAATAAGATTCAGCATAGCTGTCAGTCTGTTTTCTGTGGCTGTAGCAATACCCGAGACTGGATAAATCACAAAACGTCTAATTCAACTTACGGTTCTCCAGACTGGGGAGTCCACGGGCACAGTGCTGACTCTCGCGAGGGTTTCTTGCTGCATAGTAACCCTGGCGAGCCCGTGGGGTGTGGCTAAGTGGGATCCCCCTCCTTAGAGAGCTTCACACCCAGGACTTCTGTGTAATCCTAATGACCTCCCAGGGCTCCCGCTGCTGCATAGGATTAGCATGAGCAAAAATCTGAGGAATTTTTTTTTTCCTACTGTGAACTTTTAAGGGACCCATCTAAACCACAGCGATAGCTCAGAGAGGAACAAAAGTAGCTGTAGACATTTTAAGACGTTAAGCCTCAAGAGTAAGATTTGAGATGCTCTGTGTTGGACCCACATGCTTCCTGGGTTCTCAAAGTCTCCACCAGACCTGTGAAAGGCGCTCGTTTACAGTAGATTTTAATTATGCTTCATTTTAGTTAATTAGAAGTTGTTTCTCAATTCATTTATTAGAAACACTGTAGTATTTCAGTAGCTTGGTCCTGCCTTTTGTAAATCTATCTTCTCTATGTCTCTGTCTGTCTTTCTGCTTCCCTCCCTTGTTTCCTCTGCCTGAGGTTTCGAGTCAGAGCTTCCCCTCCAGCTGACCTTCATTCTTCTTGCTTTGGGCTCCCAAGCCCTAGGAATTACAAGGCTGCATTGCTGTGGTCAGCGCTAGGCAAAACCTTTGGAGCTGTTTCTTTGGAAAGTCCGTTGGGTCAGATGAAGTTTTGCTGTGGTAGAGATGTGAAGAAGAGTCTTCCTGAAGTGGACACAGGTGAGAGGACGTTTTGCTAAAGCAAATACCTGAAAGGACGAGGGATGGAGGGTTCTTTGTCAAAGACACGCGTGTATTGGTTCACCTTACATTTTGTTGCTGAGTTCCGCTTGTCATGACTTCGTAGAAAGAAATGCACCAAAAAAAAAAAAAAAAAAAAAACTTCTGGTGTTGCTCTGGCAGCTTCTTGTTGCTTCTGGGGCCTTGGGCCGATGGGCAGAGCGATGCCAGCTGATATAGGCTCCTGTGGAATTTTGCAAGGAAAGACCCACCCAGTGAGGCAAGACCTGAGGGGAGGCAAGACCAGCAGAGGGCATGTGATGTTTGGAGGGAGTATAACTAGAACTCAGTGAGCAGTGAACAGAGGCTCGCCTGCTTGCCTAGATAGTAGCTTTGGCAGTGCCTCCTTGGTCTCAGGTCTTCTCTGATCTTCACCTTGTTGAGAGAGACACAACAAAGAACTTCTCCTGGCGTCTCTGTTGGTCCTGGTCCCTCCTGCTGCCTCCTGCTGAGTCAGGGGAGGCCTGGCTGTGTCTGCTAGGTTCTGCCACCACTGCGGATTCTAGTTCGCTATCCTGACACTATTGAGCTGGACTGCTGGTGTATCCGTGAAGTGTTTGTGAGTGGATCGAGCTGCCGCCTGCTGATGTCTATGAACTGAACTGCTGATCTCCAGATGGATGCAGAGTGGATTTACTCCAAAGAACAATTTCTAAACAGGTCCACTTCCCCTGTATCCTAATAACCTCTGTTTTCTACTCTGGTGGGTGGTGGGCTAGAAGGGAGGTTAAAGCATTTAAGAACCCCCATTAAAAGTAGGCTTTGAGAAAAATTAAAGCCCATGTAATTGCATATTGACCACATGTAGAAATATTATTTTAAATTAATTGCATTAAACAACACGTTCTTGGAAATTGATCCTATTTTTTTCCTTTTCTATCTTTCAAAGTTGTTTTTTTAATTAATTTATGTTCTTAACTTTGTGTATGTGCGTTGGTGTCCTTTCTGCATGCATGATGGTGACAGATCCTTGGAACTGGAGTTTTAGACACTTGTAAGCTACCGTGTGGGTGCTGAGGCTTGAACCCGAGTCTTCTGTAAGAGCAGCCAGTACTCTTAACTGCTGAGCCATTTTCCCAACCCCTCTTTCTTATTTTTTAAATGTGTAGTTCCTGAGAAATTTAAAACTATGAATATGGTCTTATTATATTTCCATTGGTTAGTTCTGGGCAAGACTGTTAGCGTCAGGGCATCCAAAGCCTGTGGCGATGCATGGGCGGGTGTCACAGACCTGTTGCCAGGGCAATAGTCGCCATATTCCCAGAATCCATTGGGCTCACCTCCCATCTTATATATACATACATACACAGGGAACATCCCTCCCTCTCCCTCTCTCTCCCCCTCCATTCTTTCTGCTACTGCCCCCTCTCTCCCTCTCAATTAAACCTCTTACATGTGGAACTGTTTGGGCCTAGTGTATGGTATGTTCTGACGTGACCCGCCGTTCTAACACATCAAAGAACAGCTCCTCTCTATCACTGAAACTCCAGGTAATGCAGTAAAACAACCACAACAAAAAAGTTGTTTCTGTTTTTAAACTATAAATGATATCATCCCGCAAAGAAACAAAACTACTTTGAAATGAATCCTAGTGCTGCCCCCCTGTTGACATTTTGGAGTGGAGCAAACAAGGCGTGAGAAAGGCAGACTGCCCTAAACCTACGGGCCAAGGCTATTAATAGGCTACTGTGGCAAAATCATTCTCAGTCTAGAAAAACTGTCACGAAGTTGCACATGCTGGGGAGACTCCCTAAAGTATGCTGTCACCTTATCAGGGATTGAAGTGGGAGACCTCAGGCTTTGTTCTCGTGTCTTGTAAAACATACATCCAAGATAGTATAAAAACAAGTCTCGTCTCCCGTGACAAGAGTTGAAGGAAATGCTCTCTGTAAATGGAAGGATTGTCCCGAACGAAGCAGAGAGGCCTTGAGACCCAGGGGAACCACAACTGAGACACATCTTTCTCAGGGTGGCCAACTGCCGGGAACAAGACTGCTGTCATGTGAGCAGGTGCTCTCTTCAGGAGTCATATTCCAGGGTCAGATCTTGGACTGGCCTACATGACTCCTATATGTACCCCCTGGGCCAGCCATCTAGATCCTCCAGAATGGAAAAGCAAGATTGGGGGTGGGGGTGGGGGCGATAAAGTCCTATAATCAAAGTGATCTCGACTTGCTGAAGAGGGAACTCCTGCCCATGTAAAACTTCATTCCACCCACCACCGGGGATGACCAGTCTAATGTGAGGAGCAGCTCAATCCTAATTGTAATATTTTCTCCCTTGGAAAACGGAATCAGAGCATTGGCTTACTTAGTGGAAACTGAAGTAGCAAAGAGTTTAAACGCCACAGTGGCATCTGTCTTACTAAACAAATAGATAGTATGGTAGAGCAAGCAAGCCTAGCAAGAATAAACTAAACAACCACAAAGATGCAAAGACTAATAAGGAACCATTACTTCACAGCTCCAGGACATAAACAGATGATGCGTTAGTCAATTTCTGTCTCCGTCTCTCCACTTTCTCTCTCCTATCTCCTTAATTTAAGACAGATGTTCATGGTTCTGTGGGAGAGAGTGCTCCTTAAAAATAGCTGGAATCCTTCCCCATCTTCAGACTCACTTATATCACTTGGTTTTTTTTGTTTTTTTTTTGGCTCACTAGACGTTTTATTGCACTATATACAGAACACTTGAGCTATTTTTCAGAAGAAAACAAGCCAGGAACCCTGAGGACGGTGAAGCTAGGGAGATGCAAGCACTGCTGAGAAGACACACACTCCAACTCCGAGCACATCAGGATCCTCAGACGAGGGATGCTGTTACGGAAACTATGGAAAGCTAGAGATGTGTCTTTTATGATGCAGGGGAGTCACTGGTCCCTTTTGGAAGCAGGGCAATTCGTTTCGGCTCCTCTTGTGGGATCGGATGTGTGTATAGTTAATGTTTTGTTACGGAAACACCACCTCACCCTCAGTGTTGATTTCTACGGTCTCTGTTACCTGTGGATGACTACCACGTGAACACGTAAAAAGGAAAAGAAGTCAGCTAGCAGAATTGTAAATCGTATGAAGACTGCAGAGGGGAATCCTAATCTCCCTTGTGCGTCTGGCCTCGGATGGGACGTGTGTTCTGTCCCGTGAGTACACACCGTAGATGCTACCCGCTTAACAGCTAGCTAGTGGCTTTAATTATCAGGTTGCCACAGTGTTACAGTGTTTGTGACCGAGTAACCTTGATTTTTACCTGATAATCATTCAAAGAGGAAGAGTAGAGGCACATGTAATTTTATTGTCTTATATTGTTGGAACTAATTACGTCCATACACTTACTCCAGAATTACTCAATTATGTCCTTACTGCGCCTCTTTACTCTATGTGTGTGTATGTATGTGCATATATGTGTGTGTTTAAGCATAAATAATACATAAGAGAAAATGGAGTATGTACAGGGTTCTGTCTGCCTGTGATTTCAGTTACCCTCTAAAGACCGTGAGCCATATTCCTTGCAGGCCTGTGCACATGTCATATGTTAATTACAGATCGCACAAACCCAGAGTGCTCTGTGTGCCTTTGGGCATGCTTCTGAAAAATCTCCTTGCTCTTAA
This sequence comes from Mastomys coucha, assembly GCF_008632895.1. Taxonomy (NCBI): domain Eukaryota; kingdom Metazoa; phylum Chordata; class Mammalia; order Rodentia; family Muridae; genus Mastomys; species Mastomys coucha. The sequence continues at coordinate 6,094,150 of NW_022196899.1, forward strand.
TGCTATTTTCTTGTTCTCTTGGCCCTAACTCTTGCTTTTCTCTTTTCTTGGTTCACTAATGAGAAGTTGCCACATTCGCCCTAATTTCATCTCTCTTTTGTAGCTTCCACAATGCTGACTTTAGGTCCTACCTTGTTCTGGTCGCCTTACAGCCATGGCATTTGGAAACCCCCTGCTTCTGAGCTATACAAACCTTATCTTCCCCATCTTCAATGCTGGCCTATTAAACCTCTCACTGGTGGAGACAGCCCATGTAATGAATAAAGCTTGATTTAATTGGTTCTCCATGGTTTGGGTCAGTGGTCTTTCTCCTCAAATCTGTGGGAATAACAAGGTAACTGGGAAAAGAAGCCCAGACAGGTCTGAGAGAGAAACTTTACGGGGTTTAGAAATAGTAAATAGGATGCAATACAATAGGCACAGAAGTAGAACAACTGAAACTTAATCCACCAATACAAAAGCTTTAAAAAGTTAGTTATGGGGCTGGAGAGACGGCTCAGCACTTAAGAGCACTGACGACTCTTCCAAAGGTCCTGAGTTCAAATCCCAGCAACCACATGGTGGCTCACAACCATCTGTAATGAGACCTGACTTCCACTTCTGGAGTGTCTGAAGACAGCTACAGTGAATTTAGATATAATAATAAATAAATCTTTTTTTTTAAAAGAAGATTCTATTTTTTAAAAAAAAGTAAGTTATGCAAGAGCAAAGCTGACTAAAAATAAAGGGGATTCTTCCTGGGATGGTGCTGGATCCTTAATTCCCTTGAGAGGTGTTCCAGAGCAAATGCTAATGGGAGCGCTGTTGTTGGTGTCTCTTGTTCAAACCTGTTAGAGTAGATTCCCTAACCTGTATGGTGTCTCAGACGCGATCCTGTTGGATGGGATTTCTCTGCCCAGAAGTGAGCGGGGTCAGCCCTCCCTCACAAGTTATCTAGTCTTCAACTTAGTGCTGCTCCAAGGTAATTTCATCCATCGTCTTTCTGGATGCTGGATGTGAAAGACCCGAACCTGAGACCCTTCCCCGAAATATGCGTTTAAACAAGGCTGGAAAATTACCAAGAGTTCCCCAGGCCGGTTTGGGGCCAAAACAAGATCTTTGTGGTCTGACACCTGGGTGAAATGTTTCAAAAACACCATCTGTCAAGATCAACAAGAACAATGGGACTACCTCGAGACAATGGGACGGCCCCGAGATCCTCCTTCCCAGAACTCAAGAACAATGGGACTGCTCCGAGATCTCAAGAACAATGGGACTGCGACAGAACTCAGGTTGAACTCCGAGTCACCCTGGCCTAATTTACATCACCCAATCAGAAACCTGTAACCATGCATCTGCTTCTGTATGCCCGCCTCCGGCTCATGTACCCTATAAAAGCCCCCGCACCTGAGTACATTGGCCCGCCACTCTCTTGAGAGCAGACGCCCGGGTACCCGAAGCCCTAAATAAAAACCTCTTTGCTCTTACATCCAAACGCCTGGTCTCGTCGTCCTTCAGTGCACGGCCTCGGCCTGATAGAGACCCGAATCTGGGTCTCTTCAGATGGTCAGCCACTCCTCACATGAGTTTCAACTTTCGGTTCTCTATGTAGCCAGCCCCACGTTCTTATCTACCTTTTGAGCTGGATATTCTGGTCTTCCCAGTGCTTGAGCTGTCTGTTGGCTCTTGTGGTCCGATCATGTGGTTCTGCCGTTTTTTGTTTGTTTTGTTTTGTTTTGTTTTGTTTTCGGGCCTCTTGGCTGTGCCTCATGCTGTTTCAGGATCTGCGCCATCCCTCTTTTCCCCAGCGTAACTGTTAAGACAAGTGATGTTGGCTGGCAGGCACCCTGTGATTCCCAGCAGCGGCCTCATGAAGTGCGTGATTCCTCTTTCCAAAATTGTCATTCTGCTGTATTCATTTCTGGAAACATTCCCTTTCTGGTTTGTGCGTAAATCCAGCCCACAGGAGGGAAGAGCTTCCCTTCCCTGTGCCTTTCTTCAGTGCGGTGTGTTCAGAGTCCATAGTACTCTTATTTCTCCGTGTTGTCCCTTTCACATTTGGTCTTTTTGACGTTCCTCCATTAATTTCCCAGACTCGCACCCTCTTTCCTGAGCAGGTCAAGTGTTTCCTTTGCGTTTGTGGGGGTGGGAGCTGCGGTGACTCATCTTGAGAGACAGGATTGGGGGGGGGTCACCATAGTAACAAACCTAAGGCAAATCTGCATGGGAGTTCTAGATTAGGTTACCGGACGGACGTGGGAAAACCCCCGCTCTAATCGTGGGTGGGCAGCACCATCTCACGGAGGCTGTGACCAAGTGAGCTGGGCAGCAGCTTTCGTCTGCCTGTTTCCCAGGGCATGGGCATCCAGCTGTTGCTACCTCCTGCCACAAGACCGTCCCCACCATGACTGATGGCACTTCCAGACTACCAGCCAAAGCAATTTGTCCTTCCTTAAGTTGCTTTTGTCAGGTTTTGTGGCAGTGACAAGGAACTACAACAGTAGGAGAAAATGCCGTGTGCCCCCGCTCTCCGTCTCTGTTTACCTGAAGAGACAGGACTGGTTTTGTTGTTTGTTTGTTTTTAATGAGAGATTTTCAATTACTTCCATTCCATTACACACAATTGACGAACTTTCATATTTTTTGGTTAATATTGACAGGTTTTAAGTATTCAGTTTTTTTTCTATTCTAGATTTTCTATATTTTTTTTTAAAAGAATATAGGTTTTTTTTATTTTTGTTTTTTAGTTTGTAGTAGCTCCTTTTGATCGTCTCTATTATTTCTGTAATAGTAATGTCTCCGTTTCAATTCTGCTTTGTTTGTTTGTTTGCATCTAGATTTTTTTCCCCAAACAATATATTCAAATGATGGTTTCTCTCCCTCTGTTCCTCCGAGTTCCTCTCTACCTCTCCTCTGGATTCACCCCTTTTCTATCTCTCATAAGAAAAAAACAAGATTCTAAGGGATAATGATAAAACATATAAGATAATAAGATAAAATAAAGCCAAGCACATCAGAATGGACACAATCAACAGGAAAAGAGCTCATGAAAAGGTACAAGGAACAGATGTGCTTGTATTTATTTGGGGCTTCTCATTTTGTTTTTGGTTAGTCTAGCTAAAGGTTTATCAATTTTGCTTTTCCTTTCTTATTTCATTGACCTGTAATTTTTAAATGCTTTGGCTCCTGAGTTTGTGTTTGTTTGTCTATTGGCTTTTCAAGATAGTTTCTCGAGTAGCTCTGGAAGTCCTATAACCTGTTCCAGAGACTAGGCTGGCCTTGAACTCGGAGATCTGTCTAGTTAATACAATAAGTAAAAGAATAGAAACGGGAAACTGAAAGTTTATTAAAGTTAAAAAACACAGGCAACAACTCAGTATTTGTATATTCATTATTATGGTTTGGACGTGTGATATTCCCCATGGATCCATATGGTGTGCTCTTGGTCCCTGTGAAGGTTCTGGAAATGCTAGGTAGGGCCTACCTGTAGGAAGTAGATGACCAGCCATCCTTGAAGGTTTAGTCCTAGCTTTTGTTCTGAGGCTAATCGCCTCCTCCTATCCATGCTTTTGTAATCCTCAGAACCAATGACTTCTCAATACTCCGAGACTAGGAGCACAACAAGTCTTTTTTTTTTTTTTTCTTTTAAAATGTCCCCTCATGGGCAGATGTTTGCAGCCAATCATTGGACTGGGAAAGGGACAGAAGCAGCTGAGGGGGTTTACAGCCCCATGGGGGGAACAACCGTGTCAACTGGCCAGTCTCTCCAGAGCTCCCAGGGACTGGACCACCAACCAAAGAGTACACATGGAGGGACCCATGATCCCAGCTGCATATGTGGCAGAGGATGGCCTTGTTAGACATCAGTAGGAGGAGTGGCCCTTGGGCCTGAGGTTGTTCGATGCCCCAGGGTAGGGGAATGGTGGGGCGGGAAGACGGGACTGGGTGAGTGGGTTGAGGAGGGATGGGATAGGGGGTTTCCGAAGGGGAGACCTGGAAAAGGGAAAACGTTTGAAATGTAAATAAAGAAAATATCCAATAGAAAAAAAATCCCCTCATGTATTTTGGTCACAGATACACCCAAGATCAATTTTATGTTCTCTTGTGATGGTAAAGAGAAGAATTTGCCAGGGGAATCTCAGTAAATGAAACCCACTGTTGAAATTATTTGAGAAGTAAATGGAACGAATGAATGCTGGTTTAGCTCTTCCATTTGTAGCTGGGGTAGTCAGTCAGTCATCTAAGATAAGTCTTAGGATGTATCTCCCCTAGGTCAGGCAAGTCCATGACATTATGAGCTGCTCAGTCGTCTGAAACCTTGGGGTTCTTAATCCTTACTCCGATCGGAGTTCTTTGCAGAATGTCATCTTATGCTGTTATCCATAGTGGCCACCAGGAGGCGCTCTAAGCCCATCATAAATGCTTAGGGAGGCGCAGTGACTGCTAAAATCTGTCTCCAATTGTGGGCAATTGAGAACAGGTTGTATTTTATTAATTGGATTGTAAATGAGAACCGTAGTTTCAAAACGAGGCAATAGGGTGGACCATAGAGTTTAACGGAGTCTCTGAGAAAGTACGGGCTTTGAGGTGGCTTCTGTTAGCCTTCTCTTTTCTCTCATGACCGGGAACTACTGGGGTCATGCTACAGGTAGCAATGACACTTGATAGTGCGTCCCCACCTTTTACTACAGATGGCTGTGACCGCAGTAGCCGGAATAGGATACCTATGCTTAGGGAATAATTTATGGAAGACCATGAAACCTTGATTAGATTCGAGCTTACCGTAACCAGCAACCTCAGATGCCAGGGCTCTGGTTCCTCTTCGCAGAAGAGGCAGGACCTCGTGACCTTAGGCCTGAGTGAGAGAACGACTGCCTACCTTACAGGAAGGATACAGGCATCGCAACGCTTCCCACAGTCTTGCCTTTTATCCTTGAGAGAATCCAGTTAGGTGAGCATCCGTTGTCTATTCCTGTAAGCAGATGTTCGGAAAGCTGCATTCTGGATTGTGAATGGCTGAGACTGCTCTGTACGTTTCCGGTTGCTGACAAACTGACCATCGCAGGATGGAGGGGCTTGCAATGAGATACCTTTAAATCGTACAGGCCAGAATTCAAACACCCAAGGGTCTCAGAAGGCTACAACGAAGGCCTGACTAAAGCTGTGATCCTGTCTTCCAGTCTTCAAAGCCACCGCCTTGCAGCTCATTATCATAGCCAGGAGATGGCGCTCTGCTTCAAACGAGGTTACATAGGGCTACCCAGACAACCAAGGCTATCCTCATTCCAAGGTCTTTGACTTCATTCAGCAAAGCCATTCCAAAAGGACAGGGATATTTGGGAGCTAAGTCAACACAGCACTTGCTCTATGAGTCAGTTCATGTATAATTCTGTTTTGGTATTTTGAGCTGGCCTGAGTGTGTGTGTGGGGGGGACTTACTTCTTGTCGTTAATTAAAGCATGAAGCAACCTGTAGAGAAATATCTCTGAGCCTCTCTAAGCGTGGATTATGAATGAATGCCTAGTGTGTGCCAGGCATCTACTAGGTGGTAGCCATGCAGTGGTAAAAAAAGCCACGCTCTTCTCTCTCCACACAGCGAAATGAGGGAAGCCACAGAAACAGAGAGGTGTGACAGAGTCACACTGGCCCTGTGGGAGAAAGCATTGGCTAGACTAGAGGGAGGGAGGGAGAGTTTAAAACCACCATTCTGCGAGTTCTTAAGCAGCCACGCATTCCACGCGACTTTTTTTCTTTTCACGATGGATTCTATGACAAGGGGGAAGTAAATCCTCTCCCGAGCGGGAGGGGACCACACTAAATTAGCACGACCAATGGCTGCTCTGCTTCTGTCTGAGTGCCAGGGGCCTGGACCGCCCTGAACTTGGAATGACTCTGACGTTTGATGACTGGAAAGGTTCATTTTGATTGTGTCAGGATTCACGAGCTGCAGCTCCTTGAATCTGCGCCTGTCTGCAGATTCCCTCTTCTTCCATGCTCTAGATCGCAGAGAGTCAAGGTGAGCATTTGTTTTACATTTAGCTGAAGAAGCTAACGAGGCGAGGGCCAGCATCTTCAAAGAAGCTGCAGTGGAGCTGAGTGGATTCTGAAGGTGAAGGTAAAAATCAGGGCGTGGGAGGGGACAGGTAGGTGTCTTCGTTAGGGTCACTATGGCTGTGATGGAAATACCATGGCCAAAAGCAGCTCAGGGAGGAAAGGGTTACACTTCCACATCACTGTTCATAGAAGGACATCAGGACAGGAACTCAAACAGGACAGGAACCTGGAGACAGGAGCTGATGCAGAGGCCATGAAGGAGTGCTATTTACTTGCATGCTCAGCCCGTGTTCTTATAGAACCCAGGACCACCATCCCAGATATGCCCCCACCCACAATGAGCTGGCCTTCCACCATCAATCACTAATGAAGAAAATGCCTTACAGGGCTGCCTACAGGCAGGTCTTATGGAGGCTTTTTTTTTTTTTTTTTTTTTTTTTTCACAATTGAGGTTCCTTCCTCTCAGATGACTCCAGTCTGTGTCAGTTGACAGAAAACTAGCCAGTAGAGGGAGAAGTTGAATTGATGGAGGGCTATGATTTCTTCAAGGGAGAACGTAAGCCTGTCTCGCTTGAGCTCCTATCTTGAGTAGGTGTCATCCTTTGCTGACAGATCCTCAGACTCCCCGCCTTTCTCTGGCTCAGCACGGCATCTGCGGTGTGGCGCTAACTCCAGGAGCTAGCAGTTGCCCCAGGGGCTCAGATACTTCCCCCTCAAGTGGCTGTGGGGTGAGATGCTTCGTGAGTAGCTCTGGATGGGGCAGTATTTTCAGCCTGCAGGGAGGCAGGTGGCCACAGGTGCCTACAGCTGCCACGGGTAGAGGTGGTTACCGACGATGATGGTATTAAAGTGCTATTCAAAACACTCGCATTTTAGTCTATTTGTTAGACATGAGTCCAGGGATCAGGGACAAGATGGAGAACTCTTGTTACCTGGCTCTGGTGTAAGCACATTTCAGAGATTACAGTCATGACCCAATGTGGTGGTTTGAAGAGGTTTGACCCCTATAGACTCATATAGTTGGATGCTTGGCCATAGAGGGTGGCACTACTAGGAGGTGTGGCCTTGTTGGAGGAGGTGTGGCCTTGTTGGAGGAGGTGTGGCCTTGTTGGAGGAGGTGTGGCCTTGTTGGAGGAGGTGTGGCCTTGCTGGAAGAGGTGTGGCCTTGTTGGAGGAGGTGTGGCCTTGTTGGAGGAGGTGTGGCCTTGTTGGAGGAGGTGTGGCCTTGCTGGAAGAGGTGTGGCCTTGTTGGAGGAGGTGTGGCCTTGTTGGAGGAGGTGTGGCCTTATTGGAGGAGGTGTGGCCTTGTTGGAGGAGGTGTGGCCTTGTTGGAGAAAGTGTGTCACTGTGGAGATGGTCTTTGAGGATTCCTATGCTCAGGCTCCATCCAGTTTGGAAGACAGTCTTATTCTTAAGTGTTTGGATCGAGATGTAGAATTCTTGGTTCCTCCAGCACCATGTCTGCCTGCATGCCACCATGTTTCCTGCCATTTTACAAATGAAGATGATGGACGAAATATCTGAACTATAAGCCAGCCCTAATTAAAGGGTGGCCTTTATAAGAGTTGCCTTGGTCATGGTGTCTGTTCACAGCAATGGGACCCCTAACTAAGACACCGATTGTCCATGAAAGTTTCACAGACATAACCAAATGCAAGACAGATGCCGTGGGAATTCAGCCTCACCGGGGGCCATCAAGGACCCTTGCTTGAGTTATACATGAGCACATGTGTAACAGAGATTCCATCTCAAACAAGATGGGGTGAGAGCTGACAGGTGAGATTGTCCTGGTACCTCAACATGTGAGTGTAGCACAACTCCGTCTCTTTCTCTCTGCCCTCACTGGACAGTCCCAGCTTGAGGCTTCATTTGTAAAATAAGCAGTTTGGAGTGGGACGATTAGGTTTGGTGCTTGAGTCAACCAGATGGAGTTGGTCAATAAACCTTACAGCGGGTGTGGGAGAACTTCCTGAATCGCTGGCATCAGCGGAAATCTGGGAAAGGGTCCATGCATTGTGGTTAGCTGGTCCAACCACTTTGGAAGTACTGTTTGGTTATTAAACTTGTAGGTCCCTATTACTTGTGGGTGGACAATAACGTATTGATTGGCTGGGGCCTCAGGGTTACAAATACTACTTATGTATTTATTCATTCGTTGTTAATTTATTTTTGAGCCACTCAATATGTAGCCCAGGCTGGCCACAAACTTGGACGAATACAAGCTGGTAAGTAGGTCTCAATGTGGTGCTACAATGTTAGCTTCCTGGGAAGAACAGCTCAGCTGAGAAAACCCAGGTTTAGAGTTGAGTGCTGGTGACAATCATTGATACATAGGGAAGACTGGAGAGGCATCAGTGTCATTGTAACACGTGTCAAACACGTGTCCCACCACACAGCCCAGCTAGAGGGCTTTGTGGATTACAGATTAAACTGTATTGTACTATGGAGCTAGCTAGACGGCTCAGTGGATGAAGTGCTCGCTGTGCAGGTATGAGAACTTGCATTAAACTACCTAGAGCCCATGGGAAGTAGGCTGTGGTCTACACCTGCAATCCCAGCAAACCTGTGCTGAAGTAGGAGGCCAAGGCAGGAGATTTGCTGGGAGCTCGGTCAGCCAGCTGACCTGGCACATGCAGCATGTATAGCAGAGAGATTCCATCTCAAACAAGGTGGGGTGAGAGCTGAAAGGTGAGATTGTCTTGGTACCTCAACATGTGAGTGTAGCACGCACACACACACACACACACACACACACACACACACACCCCTGTACTCATACGCAGGAACCAGAACGCATGCCAGTTGTCCCATTTTTCCAGGAAAAAAGGCAGAGAGGGAAATGGGAAGGGATTCTTATTCCTAATTCAAATTAACGCTCTAAAGGAGCCCCCTTAGCATTTTAGCAGAAGCTGGTGGGGAAAAAAAAAGTGGAAATGTGGTTAGAAAGGCTCTAGCAGACCCGAGCAAGGTGACCACTGACCTGAGCAAGGCAATGAGGTGTGGACAGGTTTCGCCTCTTCTCCTTTGCCCCGTTCTGTACCCTTAGATTGCACTCCTAAAGCTAGCCACCGAGGCTCACTTATCTGGCCACCGACTCATTCCTGAGGCCAAGGTCCGACTATCAAAACATCACAGCCCAGCAAACAAAATTCACTATTTTGACTAACCTAATTAAAATACCCAAGCAGAGCTTATCATCCTGCCAAGCTCATGCGAAGACAGGTCTCCCCCTTTTCCCTATTAAAACGAACACAGGCAAAGCCATTGGCTGCTGTTGCGGCGTGAGCGTGATTCAGATTCAGTCACCTTGACTCTTTGCTCTGCTTAATAAAGGATCTCTTTGCATTTGGTTTGTACTAGGAACTCGGTGTTTGGGTGTGGTTGATGTCTAATCAGGGTTCCAAGAGGGGGAGCACTTTGAAGTATGTGGGTGTCTTCAGGATTCAAATAAATTTCACTTTCAACCATCACATGTAGTTATAGGAGGAACTAGGGTTCAGTGCACAAGGTTTTTATCATGGTGGCCATTTGTGCTTTGAGAATCTAAGAGTGACTTTTATGCATGATGTCTTTGTCTTGACAGCAAACAAAATTGCCATTATTCTTTTGACACGGTTGGAAAATGAGACTGAGCCAAAAGGAACAGAAAGCTTCCAAGAAAAACTTAAAGGAGTCTGAAATTTGACCCTGAGTAGGTCAACTTTTATTTTCTGAGTTGTTTGTGCTCATTAGAGTCTTATACGTTTATATGGAAAGTTTTATTTTTTAATTTCCAGTGCTTCTAAAACAAATCCTCAGCTTCATATATAAATCCAGCATGAATGTGGGAATCTGGGATTCTCTGGCTGTGTCTGGTCATTATCTACCTATAGAGAGGGCACTGGATGGGAATCTGGCTGTGTCTAGTCATTATTTAACGAGAGAGGGATTCCCAGATGAGAATCTGGGATTCTCTGGCTATGTCTGGTCATTATCTACCTACAGAGAGGACACTGGAAGAAAACACTGCTTGAGCAGGTATGTGTTCAGAACACTAGACGAACAGGAATGGGCCAGTATGGCCTGCGAATCTGAGGAGTGATGTGAGGTGAGGGAGAATAGGCCAAGCTCCCGTTTATTGTTAGTTGGGTGCTTTAAAAAGTTCCGTTGACAAGGTCTGAGGTTCTGGCTCCTGGAGGTAGAGTATGACTGATTCATCACCGCAGGAGCCTTCACTGGGCTCCTGACTCCTAGGGAGCCACTAGGGAGCAGTGTAGCAAGCTCGGAGAAGTACTAATCTCAGAGAATACCATCTTTCTCCAACAGGATGCATCACACTGTTCCTGGGGCAGTGAGACTGGGCCCGAGACTACTGTAAGGATTATAAACACTCTGTGGGGCACTTTGGATACTCTGTCCATGTCCTCCTTTTCACATGAACATCGATGCTCAGAGAAGTGAATGAACCTGCTTCAGTTGATACGAAGCAGAGTCTAAATGTGAGCATAGGTCTGTACAATTTTAAATGTATTCTTTTTTTTTTCTTTTTTTTGGTTTTTCGAGACACGATTTCTCTGTGTAGCCCTGGCTGTCCTAGATCTCTGTAGACTAGGCTGGCCTCGAACTCAGAAATCCACCTGCCTCTGCCTCCCAAGTGCTGGGATTAAAGGCATACGCCACCATCGCCCGGCAAAGATTTATTTATTTTTATTTTTTTTAATGTGTATGAGTATACCGTAGCTGTACAGATGACCGTATGCCATCATGTGGCCGCTGAGAATTGAACTCAGGACCTCTGCTGGCTCTGGCCCCGCTCTTTCCAGCGTAATACACTGTAGCTGTCTTCAGACACACCAGAAGAGGGCATTAGATCTCATTACAGATGGTTGTGATCCACCATGTGGTTGCTGGGATCCGAACTCAGGACCTTCGGAAGAGCAGTCAGTTTAAGTGTATTCTTAACTAGAATAGATGAAGAGGTGGGATTAAGTATGGCAGGCTCTAGGGCTCTAAGACCTATTTCAAACTCAAACATTTTCTAGATACAAAACACCAGGGGATGTAAACTCAGCCATTTGGACAAATTGTGTGTTTATGGATTCATGTAGTAAGGCCAGTCCTAAGATGAGCAATTGCCATCCAGCTGAAAGATGAAAGACAGTTCTCAATGTCTTAATATACGTCTTCAAGCACGGGCAACAGAGGCCATGCTTTGGCCCTAAACTTACTCATATATTGTTGGAGAATGGTTTTTGTCCACCGTGTATTCAGATACCGATTGCTCTTCCCAGACATCTGATTACAGTCTGGATGATGGCATGGTCAAGCATCCATGGTCTGAATGGTATGTAAAAATTGTTTTCCCTCACCTCTGATTGGTTAATAAAGCTCTGGTCATCCAACTAGCTGGGCGGAAGATGATAGGGTGGGACTTCCACTCTCAGGGTGGGGATCCCAAGAGTAGAGAGTAGAGGAGATGGAGTAAGGCGTAGAGAGGCCACGTGGATGGACTGGGAGGAATGGCCATCAGGTGTCAAGGAGAGAGCAGGCATGAGGATGCACATGGATCAGAGCAAGCTAGGGCAAGACCAGGTGGCAAGGAGAGGTGCGTTTGGCTGTGTAGGAGCAGCCTAGTCAGATTAGAATAGCCCGGGACCTGTCCAGCTTAGTGCCAGCAGCTCGTTAATAGAAGTACCAGGTTTCTGTGTCTTTCTTCAGGAGCTAAAACAGACTAGAGTGGGAGCGCAGTTATCTAGGAGCAAAAGGGGCATAAGAAAACCCCCAAGAATTACGTTTGCTACATAGTATAAAAAAAAAAAAAAAACCCTCCAAGATCCTCCCAAATGTCCAAGACACATTTGAAGAACAGAGGCTTGGCATACGGGAAAACACAAACCTACCAGACCTGGCGACCTGGCTTAGCACAGCTGCCCTTGTCTCCTGCTCGTTTTCCTGTCGTCTTCGATGCTTGAGTCCACAGGTGACATTTTCTTCCTTTCTGTTACTGAACATTTAGTTAATTCAAGTAGAGGGGAGTTTGTGATTCTTCCTTTGTCAGCAACTCACAGAAAACTTTTTTTTTTTCTGTTTTAGGCTGGCTGATAACATACACTTGTAACCCTAGCACCCAGGAGGCAGAGGCAGGAGGATCACCACAGGCTCTAGGCCAGTTTGGTCTACATAGAGTTCTGGGGCAACCCAGGCTACATAGCGAGGCTATGTTTCAAAAACAACAGATACCAGAGTTAGCGATCGATAGACTAAACAGCTGAACAGTTTCCATATAGACAGTTTCCATAACAGACAGGCTCCTCAGGGTTGTGATGGCCTTGCTTTGTCTAATGGCACATCCAGCAGGTAAGCAGAGTCGGGGGTTTCTTTGTTTCTATGACTTTGGTGTACCCAATGTATTACCCAAAATAAATTGCACGGACCACTAGCCCCGATCGACTCTGGCAATCATATCAGCAGAGGATTCAGATAGCTCTGTCTGCATGTATTTGTCTTCTCAAGAATCAGTCTACTGCCGTATTTATTGGTGTTTTTAGTTCAGGTGGTGAGCTGCTCAGTTATAGCAGTTTCTAAACCTGTGTCAGTGTTCTGTATTTGGGCGGAGTCACTCTGAAACACTTTAGATTCCCTCCCAGTATCCACTTACCTCTCAGCTTCCACTAAGCTATTTCCTTCAAGACTCACGTTTCCAGATAAAAAGACAAGACGACTGCATTATTTTTGTAAATTACTGGCTCGATGTTGTTTTTGTTTCACTTCAAACAATGCGCAAACATCCAATCGTTTATAGATTTGAAAATCATTTTAATTTGATAACTACCACTTATTGAATGTGTAGTTAGGACTTGTAAACTGGATCGTTCTTATTTACAGTCTGTAATTAAAATGCAGGGCAAATGATTGGAACAACATGACTAATGACTAACGCTAGGTCTGAGCGCCAAAACTGGCTTTAATAAAGTTCTATTGTATTTTATGTTCGCAGAGACATTTCTGAGTGGCTGCTGGGGTGGTGTTCATTGCATTGTACCTGTGGAGAAGCTGCCCTATTGTAGGAGGGGTGGGGGTGGTGGTTAGCTTGCTCATAATTCATCTAGACAGGTCAATACTGTAATCTGGGTGGCATTCTCTTCCTTTTACAGGAAATTGATTGAATTTGTTATAAATAGAACAGATTGTGGAGAATATCTATGTTATATATTTATTATATATTATATTCACTAAACATTATATTTATTAACATAATTAAGAAATATATTAAATTATATAAAATATATATAAAGTAGATAAAGCTAATTAGTATATTATTTGTTTTGAAATAAAATTTTAAGGTTATAGCATGATAGAGGCTGTAGAGATGGCTCAACCATTAAGAGCACTTTCTGGTCTTTCAGAGGACTGAGGTTCTGTTCCCAGCACCCAGTGATGGCTTACAACCATCAATAACTCCAGCTGTAGGGGATCTGACCTCTATGGGTACCAGGCATGTACACAGTATGTAGACATATATGCGGGCAAAACACACTCATATATATAAAAGTTTTACTTAAAAGTTATAAATATATATGCACACTTGTGTATATAGTATATAATAGATATTGTCTAATATATATACATTTATATTGTATATTTTATATATAAATTATATACATTATAAATGATATATAAATATTTATTTATATATGAGTTATATATTATATATAAATATTTATATATAAATTATATATAATATATATTATAAAGAAAGCATATATTTGTTATATGCAGTAATATACACATTTATATATAAGGGCTCCCTTTAGGAAAAAACGAAAGCCTATAGGCATGTGAAAGGAAGAAAAAGCCTCCTTCATAATTGATGGAGAAAAATCACTCTGCTCTCCCTGTGCAGAGATGCACAGACAGAGGCCATCAGCCTCTGACCGTGGGACCCTGCTGTCTGTACTGTATCTTCCTATACCTCAGACATCAGCCTCT
>NW_022196899.1:6108646-6133623 GCF_008632895.1 Mastomys coucha
TGCTGTCTGTACTGTATCTTCCTATACCTCAGACATCAGCCTCTGACCGTGGGACCCTGCTGTCTGTATTGTATCTTCCTATACCTCAGACATCATTCCTCCTCCTTGGCATTGTCTCTTCTCCGACAGTGTCACCGTAGGAGGCTTGTGTGTCAGTCAGGGCCTGTCAGTACTCTTCATATGGAGACTTCATGTTGGAATATTTGTGAGCAATGCGTGGCTCACCCTCTGAGATAAACCTTACCTATCGTGCACATGGCTTCGGCTTTCCAGGGAAATGACTGCTACATCTCTCTCTGACAGTTGGATGTTGTCACGTAAGCTCCATCAGCTATGCAGGGTTCATGTCCACACAAACACCTTCACAGAGCCCTTGAGAGCTCCGCCCCTTCCTGTTTCTGTGTCTGTCTTGCACTTCTGACTGCTTATGAGATCAAACTTACTGTATTTCAATGTATTTTTCTTACACTTTGTTTTATATAAAAATAAGGAAGGATGAAACTGTGCGGCACCGTGCTATTAGTGCATTTGTTTGGAAGGAAAACATGATCTTCTGTGAAAACCAATTACTTGAGGAAAGAAAAACAAATTAACTGGATGAGACAGCTGGGCCCTGTAGGCATTTTTCCATGGCTCTTGTCATCATGGCTTATGTAGAATCTTCTTCATCTCAGTTCTGCTAACACATGGGTCTCTAATACCATCAGACCAGCCTTGCATGGGCTAGACAGTCAGAGATATAAAGGATGGGCTGAGTCCAACCTCAGTTCTATGAAGTCAGACCTTTCTCCTTTATCGGGGGCAAGTGTATGTAACTGTCTACCAGAGAGCTTCACCTGGACGTCCTAAGGACCAATAGCTAGTGTGCTCCCGTGAGCCAGGACTGTGTGTCTGAGCTGCCACTACCCTCTCAGTCAGTAGCACAGCATGGGAACTTAAGACTGAAATTTTCTTTTCAAATACCCTTGGTTTTGACTTTTTACATCTTCAATAGTCCAGTTTCAGGTTTTGTGAAGTCAGTAGTCCATAATAACTGAATATGTACTGCGTGGTAGACTTCTTTCTTTCTTCCTTTCTTCCTTCCTTCCTTTCTTTCTTTCTTTCTTTCTTTCTTTCTTTCTTTCTTTCTTTCTTTCTTTCTTTCTTTCAAGATTTATTTATTATTATATGTAAGCACACTATAGCTGTCTTTAGACACACCAGAATAGGGACTTAGATCTCATTACAGATGGTTGTGAGCCACCATATGGTTGCTGGGATTTGAACTCAGGACCTTCAGAAGAGCAGTCAGTGCTCTTAACCACTGAGCCATCTCACCAGCCCAAGATCTTTTTCTAAGCACAAAGTACAGAGCAAAGAACAGAGGGAACAGAAGGTCTACTTCCTGGAGCGACTCCAGAGGAAGGCAGGTGAAATAGACAGTGAAGATGTAGATAGTAAACTTGGAATTGGGAAGTGATGAGGATACGTTAAGAGGAATAATTAGGTGAGGCAGAGACAGAGAGAGGCGGAGACAGAGAAATAGGGAGAGAGATTGAGAGAGGGAGACAGAGAGAGAGACACAGAGAGAGACAGAGAGAGAAGGAGAGGGAGAGGGAGGGGGAAAGGGAGGGAGAGAGAGAGAGAGAGAGAGAGGGAGAGAGGGAGAGAGGGGGAGAGGGGGAGGGGGAGGGGAAAGGGAGGGAGGGAGAGAGAGAGAAAGACAGAGAGACAGAGAGGGAGAGGGAGAGGGAAAGAGACAGAGACAGAGAGAGGCAGAGAGAGACAGAGACAGAGAGAGACAGAGAGACAGAGAGAGAGAGGGAGAGGGAAAAGGAGGGAGGGAGGGAGAGAGAGAGAGAGAGAGAGAGAGAGAGAGAGAGAGAGAGAGAGAGAGAGAGAGAGAGAGTTGGCAGGAGCTATTGAAACCTCAAAACCCATCCCAGTGACACAGTTTTTCCAAGTAGGCTATATCTTCTAATCCTATCATAGTCCCACTCACCAGTGAAGAAGTATTCAAATACATAAGTCTGTGGGGGCCATTCTTATTCAAACTATCACATTCTAGTCCCTGGCCTCCCTAGACTTGTAGCCATATCATCGTATCATAATGCAAAAAAAAAAAAAAAAAAAAAAATGCATTCAGTCTCAAGACTGTTTAAAAGTCTAAAGTTCAAAGTCTTTTCTGAGATTCGAGACAATCTCCTAATTATAACTTCTGTAAAACAAAAATAAGGCAGATCACATACTTCTAGCATAAGATGGCACAGAATAGACATTACCGTTCCAAAATGGAGGAAGTATAGCATAGTAAGGGAATACTGGACCAAACAAGACTGAAAACCAGAAGGGCAAATTCTAAATTCTGTATCTCTCTCTGTGTCTGATATCAAGGCAATCTTTCAACCCCCAACTCCTTTCAGCTTCGTTGAGACTGCAGCACACTCCTCTCTCTGGTTACACATTTGGTCTGTGGCCTTTTTTTTTTTTTTTTTTTTTTTTTAACCAGGTATCCTATAACTCTGATATCTCTAACCTCTTGAAGTCTGTCTGCAACACAGTTTAGGCCTCACCCTCAAGCTTTATGCCATGGCCTCTCTGGGCCTTTATTCAGAGATAAGCCTGACATACATCTGACGTTAGCACCTTTCCTTAGCTTGGGAGGGATTCTCTACAACCCTTCTCTCATATTCTCAACTCCAATGCCAGAACCCATGGCCAAAGCCAAGCTGCCTAGTTCTGCTGCCTGCTGGGACTGGAACATGACCCCTCTTTCAATTACATTCATATTAGCTTTCTGTTGATGGTTTCTCCCAGTGTTTAAGCTTTCCTTTCGTTCTTTCTCCCAAACTGTATGCTTAGCTGGCTGGGGTCTTGCTCTGAGTTCATCACTCCCTTTATTCCATTTAGCATCAGCTTCTTTTTAAACTTTTTATCTCCTTGAGCACTGGCTTACTCCGTTACACTTCCTGGTGTCCTTTTTCTCCTCAAACTGTATATTTTGTATTTTTCTTTCTCTAGCTTGCTCCTTTTTCATTATAGATCTGCACAAGAGTGATTACAAATAACCATGATACAAGGCTGTCTTGAAATCTCCTCTGCCAACCCTTCAATTTAGCCCCAGGCATTTTTTTAGGGCAGGGCAAGAAGCAGCCACATTCTTTGTCAAAATATCACAAGAATCAAGCGTAATGGTGTATTACTAATAGTGTTGGGGATTGGTTCTTGCCCATGGGATAGGTTTCAGTTTGGGGACGTCATTGATGGGCCATTCTATCAGACTCTGCTAACTTTGTCCCTGCACATCCTTTAGGTAGGACACATTTTGGATTGAAGATTTTGTGGTGGGCTGCTGTAATTATCTTTCCTCTGGTAGTCTTGCCTGGCTACAGGAAGTTGCCATTTCAGGATCCCATATCTCACAGTGCTAGGAATCTCAGCTGGAGTTGCCCCTTTAGATTCTCTGGAGCCTCTTTCCATCCCAGAGTACAAGTTTTCCCTCTGTCTTAGTTAGGGTTTTCCTGCTGTGAAGAGTCGCCATGACCAAGGCAACTCTTATAAGGGCAATATTTAATTGGGGCTGACTTACATGTTCAGAGGTTCAGTCCATTAGCATCAAGGTGGGACCATGGCAGTGTCCAGGCAGGCATGGTTCAGGGGGAGCTGAGAGTTCTACATCTTCATCTGAAGGCTGCTAGCAGAATACTGACTTCCAGGAAGCTAGGGCGAGGGGTCTCAAGCTAATGTCCACAGAGATAACACCTACTCCAACAAGGTCACATTCCCTAATAGTCCCACTCCCTGGGCCAAGCATATAGAAATCATCACACCCTCCCACCAGGAGTGGAGGAGTGTTCCCCTTGTTTCACACCTATGCCAACATGAGCTGTCCTTTGAGTTTTTGAGTTTAGCCATTCTGGTGGGTGTAAGGTAGAATCTCAGATTCATTTTGATTTGCATTTCCCTGATGACTAAGGATATTAAACATTTCTTTAAGCGCTTCACAGCCATTCAGAATTCCTCTGTTGAGAATTCTGTTTAGCCCTGTATGGCATTTTTTAACTAGGTTACTTGGATTGTCAGTGTCTAACTTCTTGAGTTCTTTATGTATTTTGGATATTAGCACTCTGTCAGATATAGGGTTAGTGAAGATTTTTTTCCCAATCTATAGGCTGTAGTTTTGTCCTGATGATGGTGTCCTTTGACTTACAGAAGCCTTCAGTTTCATGAAGTCCCATTTCTTAATTCTTGGCCTTAGTGCCTGAGCCACTGGTGTTCTGTACAGGAAGTTTCCTCCTGTACTGACCAGTTCAAGGCCATTCCCCACTTTCTGCTCCATTAGCTTTAGTGTATCTGGTTTTACATTGAGGTCTTTGATCCATTCGGACTTGAGTTTTGTGCAGAGTGATAAATGTTGATCTATACGCATTATTCTAACATGCAAACAATCTGTTAAACCAGCACCATTTGTTGAAGATGCTCTCCCTGTTCCATTGTATGGGTTTGGCTTTCTTGTCAAAAATCAAGTGTGTGTAGGTGTGTGGGTTTATTTCCGGGTGTTCGATTAGATTTCATTGACTCACCTCTCTGTTTCTATACCAACACCATGCAGTTTTTATTACTATTGCTTTATAGTATAGCGATACCCCAGTTCTTTTATTGTTCAGGATCGTTTTAGCTATCCTGAGTTTTTTTTTGTTTTTGTTTTTTTGTTTTTTTGTTTTTTTTTTTCCATAAGAAGCTGAGTGTCATGAGCTATTTTGTCTGCTTCCATGGAAACCTGCCTGTCAGGCAGAGTCACAGTATAGCAGGGCCGGCAGGCAGATTTCCTGGCCTGCTGACACATGGAATAAGAGGAGCTACATTTGAAAATCAAGGTAAGGGCTGAATGCTGTATTAATCTTGGTGGAAGGAACATGGAGGCCTCTGGATGGGAATAGATATCAAATGTATGTCAGCTAGCTGTTTCTGTTAGCTTGTGACTTTGTTTCCCATGACATTGTAAAGTATAAAAAGCCTATGAGAATTAAACTCAGAGCTACCACAGTATTCACTGGACAGCCCTCCCAGTTTCTAACATTTGTCTCTGAATCTTCTTTCCGTCTTTCCTATAATCATCCTCACTCCCCACTTGAAAGACCATTCAACTTCATCCTGGCAGGCCTGAATTCACACTTAATAGCTGAGAATTAAGGTTTTAAGATCTGTGAAGAAATGGGTTGGAGTTTTGATGGGGATTGCATTGAATCTGTAAATTGCTTTTGGAAAGATGACCATTTTCATTCTATTAATCCTACAGAGCAAGGGAGCTCTTTCTACCTTCCAATAATGTGGTGGTTTGAATATGTTTGGCCCATAGGGAGTGGCATGGTTAGGAGGTGTGTGGCATAGTTAGAGGAAGCATTTCAGTGTAGGGGTGGGCTCTGAAGCTCTGCCCAGTTCAGAAGAGTCAGTTTTTCTCTGGCTGCAGACAGATTAAGATGCAGAACTCTCATCTCCTCCAGCATCACGCCTGCCTGGAATCTGCCATGTTCCCACCTTGATGATAATGGACTGAACCTCTGAACTTTTAAGCCAGCCTCAATTAAATGTTGTCCTTTATAAGAGTTGCCTTGGTCATGATGTCTCTGAACAGCAATGGAAACCCTAACTTAGAGATCTTCCTCAATTTCTTTCTTCAGAGACTTGAAAGTCTTTCACTTGCTTAGTTAGAGTTACCCCAAGCTACTTTATGTTATTTGTGACTATTGTGAAGAGTTTTGTTTCTCTAACTTCTTTCTCAGCCCATTTATCACTTGTGTAGAGGAAGGCTAATGATTTCTTTGAGTTAATTTTGTATCAAGCCACTTTGCTGAAGATGTTTATAAGCTGTAGGGGTTCTCTGGGAGAATTATTGGGGTCACTTCTATATACTATCATGTCACCTGCAAATAGTGACACTTTGATTTCTTTCTTTCCAATTTGTATCCCCTTGATCTCCTTTAGCTGTCTTATTTTTTGCTCTAGCTAGAACTTCAAGTTCTATACTGAAGAGCTATGGGAAGAGTAGCCAGCTTTATCGAGCTTTATCTTGTCCCCTATTTTAGAGGAAACTTAAAAGTTTCTCTCCATTTAATTCGATGTTGGTTATTGACTTGCTGTATTTTGCATTTACTGTGTTTAGGTATGCCCCTTGTATCCCTGCACTCTCCAAGACTTTTGTCATGAAGGGGTTGTTAGATTTTGTCAAACACTTTTTCAGCATCTAGTAAGATGATCATGTGAGGTATCTTTTCTTTCAGTTTGTTTATATGGTGGATTAGGTTGATGGGTTTTTGTATATTGAACCATCCATACATCCTGGGATGAAGCCTACTTGATCATGGTGGATGATGTCTTTGATGTATTCTTGGTTTGGTTTGGGAGTATTTTATTGGTTTTTTTTTTTTTTTTTTATCAATGTTCATAAGGAAAATTGGTCTAAATTCTTTTTGTTGTTGTTGTTGTTGTTGAGTCTTTTTGTGGTTTAGGTACTAGCTTGACTATGGTCTCAAAGAATGAGTTTGGCAGTGTTCTTTCTGTTTGTGTTTTATGGAGTATTGGCATTAGCTCTTCTTTGAAAGTCTGGTAGAATTCTATACTAAAACCATCTGGCCCAGGAAAATTTTTGGTTGGAAGGCTTTCAATGACTTCTATTTCTTTAGGGGTTTTGGACTATTCAAATAGTTTACCTAATCTTGATTTAGCTTTCATAATTGGTATCTGTCTAAAATAATCCATCAATTACATTAAGATTTTGCAATTTTGTCTAGTATAGGCTTTTGGAGTAAGATCAATGATTCTTTGAATTTCCTCATTTACATCTTCCTTTTCACTTCTGATTTTGTTAATTTGGGTACTGTTTCTCTGCCTTTTAGTTAGTTTGGTTAATGGTTTGCTTTTCTTGCAGATT
The DNA here is from genome assembly GCF_008632895.1 of Mastomys coucha. NCBI lineage: Eukaryota > Metazoa > Chordata > Mammalia > Rodentia > Muridae > Mastomys > Mastomys coucha. The sequence continues at coordinate 6,115,557 of NW_022196899.1, forward strand.
TTCTCAAAGAACCAGCTCTTGATTGCTTTGATTCTTTGTATTGTTCTCTTTGTTTCTAATTGATTGGTTTCAGCCCTGAGAGGTGAGTTTGTTTCTTCCTATTCCTCCTCTTCCTCCTCCTCCTCCTCTTCCTCCTCCTCCTCCTCCTCCTCCTCCTCCTCCTCCTCCTCCTTTTCCTCCTTCTTCTTTCTTCTTTCTGGAGCTCAGATGTACTTTTAATTTGTTAGTAAGAGAACTCTAACTTTTTTATAAGGGCATTTAGTCTTTTGAACTTTCCTCTTAGCACTGCTTTCATAGTCTCCATAAATTTGGGTATGTTGTGCCCCCATTTTCATTGAATTCTAGAAAGTCTTTAATTTCATATGTCTTCTCTGACACAGTGATCATTGAGTAGAGAGTTGTTCAGTTTCCATGAGAACATAAGCTTTCTCTTGTTTCTGCTGTTGTGAAGTCCCACTTTAATCCATGGTGATATGATATGATGGATGGGGTCATTTTAATTTTCTTGTTGAGGTTTGCTTCATTATGGTCAATCTTCAAGAAGGTTCTGTGAGGTGATGAGACGAAGGTATATTCTTTTGTGTTTAGGTGAAATTCTCTATAGATGTCTGTTATGACCATTTGAATCATAACTTCTGTTAATTTCACTATTTCTCTGTTAGTTTCTGTTTTGATGACTTGTTGATTGGTGAGAGTGGGGTGTTGAGATCTCCCACTGTTAATGTGTGGGGTTTAATTTAAGCTTCAGAATTGTTTCTTGTATAAATGCAGGTGCCCCTGCATTTAGGGCATAGATGTTCAGAATTGAATTGTCCTCTTGGTGGATTTTTTCCTTTGATGAGTATGAACTGCACTTCCCTGTCTCTTTTGATTATTTTTGGTTGTGGGAGATTAGACATGGCTCATTCGGGGAAGACCTGCTCTATTTCTCCAGCAGGGCGGGTTCTGATGAGAAGAGACAGTCCATGATTTTAAGGCATTTATTGTAGAAAGGCAGAGAGAGGAAGAGAGTACAGAAGCAGAGGCTAGCCATGGCCATGTGGAGAGAGGGGGAAGGGAAGGCAGAGAGAGGAGAAGCAAGGGAGCAAGAGTAAGAGCAAGAGGATAAGAGGTAAGAGAGCAGGAAGGTGCAAGTAGCACCTTTTATAGTGGGCTGTGCCATTTTGACTGTTGCCAGGTAACTGTGGGGAGGAGCATACCAGGCTGTTGCCAGGTAACTGTGGGGATGGAGTCCAGACAGAATACTAGGAGCTTGGAGCATTGCCTACCTGACTGAGGGCCACACACCCCTCTGCAGGGGGCTGTGGGAGGCTGTAATTGCAAACAGGAGCCAGGGGCCCAGGGGGCATGGCCAAACACCTTCTGTCCCTTTGGGTTCCCCAGGGTTCCAGGCCTGTGCTCGACTAGGAACCAGGCTGTCTGTGCACAGCTCACTGCCACACAAGTATGGGCCTTGAATTCCTGATCTTCCCAAGACTTTTAACATGAAGGGATATTGAATTTTGTCAAATGCTTTTTCAGCATTTAATGAAGTGATCGTGTGCTTTTTTTTCTTTGAGTTTATGTAGTGGATTACATTGATGGGTTTCCATATATTGAACCATCCGTGGATCCCTGAGATGAAGCTGACTTGGTTGTGGAGAATAATCATTTTGATGTGTTCTTGGACTCAGTTTGTAAGATTTTATTGAGTATTTTTGCATAGATAGTCATAAGGGAAATTGGTCTGAAGTTCTCTTTCTTTGTTGGGTTTTTGTGTATTTTTGGTATTAACATAACTGTGGCTTCATAAAATGAATTAGGTAGTGTTCCTTCTGTTTCTACTTTTTGAAATAGTTTGAAGAGTATTGGTATTAGGCCTTCTTTGAAGGTCTGATAGAATTCTGCAGTAAAACCATCTGGTCCTGAGCTGGTTTTGGTTGGGAGACTACTAATGACTGCTTCTATTTCTTTAGGGGTTATGGGACTATTTAGATGGTTTATCTGATCTTGATTTAACATTGGTACCTGGTATCTGTCTAGAAAATCATCCATTTCATCTATATTTTCCAGTGTTGTTGAAAATAGGCTTTTGTAGTAGGATCTGATGATTTTTCTTTTTAATTTTCTCAGTTTCTATGGTTATATCTCCCTTTTCCTTTCTGATTTTGTTAATTTGGATACTGTCTCTGTGCCCTCTGGTTAGTCTAGCTAAGGGTTTATCTATCTTGTTGATTTTCTCAAAGAACCAGTTCCTGGTTTTGTTGATTCTTTGAATAGTTTTTTTGTTTGTTTGTTTCTACTTGGTTGATTTCAGCCCTGCTTTGATTATTTCCTGCTGTCTCCTCCTCTTGGGCATATTTGCTTCTTTTTGTTCTAGAACTTTTAGGTGTGCTGTTAAGCTGCTAGTGTATGCTATCTCCATTTTCTTTTTGGAGGCACTCAGAGCTATGCGTTTTCCTCTTAGCACTGCTTTCATTGTGTCCCATAAGTTTGGGCATATTGTGCCTTCATTTTCATTAAAATTTAAAAAGTCTCTCTCTCTCTCTCTCTCTCTCTCTCTCTCTCTTTCTCCTTCTCTCTTTCTCTCTTTCTTCCTTGACCAAGTTATCATTGAGAAGGGTGTTGTTCAGCTTCCATGTGTATGTTGGCTTTCTGTTGTGTTTGTTGCTATTGAAGGCTAGCCTTAAGCTGTAGCGATCTTGTAGGATGTGGGATTATGTCAAACTTCTTGTATCTGTTGAGGCTTGCTTTGTGATCGGTTATATGGTCAATTTTGGAGAAGGTACCATGAGGTACTGAGAAGATGGTATATTCTTTTGATTTAGGATAAAATGTTCTATAGATATCTGCTAAATCCATTTGATCCATATCTTCTGTTAGTTTCACTGTGTCTCTGTTTAGTTTTTGTTCCCATGATCTGTCATTGCTGAGAGTGAGTGTTGAAGTCTCCCACTATTATTGTGTGAGGTGCAATGTGTGCTTTGAGCTTTAGTAATGTTTCTTTTATGAATGTGGGTAGCCTTGTATTTGGAACATACATGTTCAGAACTAAGAGTTCCTCTTGGTAGACTTTTCCTTTGATGAGTATGAATCATTTTTGATAACTTTGATTTGATTTTTTGATGAAGATATTTACAGGCCCTTTAATTTGGGAATCTTCATTCTCTTCTATTCTTAGGTTTGGTCTTCTCATTGTGTCCTTGATTTTCTAGAGGTTTTGGGTTAGGAGACTTTTGCATTTTCTTTGACTCTTGTGTCAATGTTTTCTATGGTGTCTTCTGCCCCTGTGATTCTCTCTTCTATCTCTTTGTATTCTGTTGGTGATGCTTGCATCTATGACTCTTGATCTCTTTCCTTGGTTTTCTATCTCCAGGGTTGTCTCCCTTTGTGATTTCTTTATTGTTTCTATTTCCATTTTTAGACCCTGGATGGTTTTGTTCCATTCCTTCACTTGTTTGGCTGTGTCTTCCTGTAATTCTTTAAGGGATTTTTGTGTGTTTCCTCTTTGAGGTCTTCTGTTTACCTGTGTTCTCCTTTATTTCCTTAAGGGAGTTATGTACTTTTTAAAGAGCACATCATCATGAGATGTGATTTTAAATCAGAGTCTTGCTTTTCTGTTGTGTAGGGGTATCCAGGGCTCCCTGTCAGGGTAGAACTGGGTTCTGGTGATGCCTAGTAGCCTTGTTTTTTTGTTTTTTTTTTTTTTGTTTTTTGTTTTGTTTGTTTGTTTGTTTGCTTTTTATGTTCTTGCCTGTGCCTCTTGCCATCTGGTTATCTCTGGTGTTAGCTGGTCTTGGCTGTCTCTGACTGTGGCTAGTCCCTCCTGCAAGCTTGTGTGTCAGTAGTCCTGGGAGACCAGTTCTCTCAGGGATGAATTTGCATATACAGAGTTGTGGCACAGGGTCAGCTCCAGGATGTAGAGGGAAACAGGGAGGATCCTGTCCCTGGCTGTTCCTTGGTTCCTGTGTCCTGATGGCCCTTGCAGGGTCCCTCTTGGGCCAGGAATTTGAGCAGAAGTGGTGGTCGTACCTGTGCTTACAGATGTGTTGGCACTCCTAGGAGACCAGCTCTCTCCTGGCATTATTTGGGTATGGAGCACTGTGGCATAGGATCCTAAACTGTGTCTTTTTACTGGCGAACTGAGTCCACTGATGTTGAGAGATTAATGAGCAATGACCATTATTTCTTGTTATTTTGATGTTGGTGGTTGAGTGTGTGTTTCTTTTTTATTAGTTTTAATAGTGTGAAATTATTTTCTTGTGTTTTCTTGAGTGTAATTAGCTTTACTGGGTTGGAGTTTTTTCATTGTAGTACCTTCTGTAGGGCTGGGTTACTGGAGAGATATTGTTTGAATTTGATATTGTCATGGAATATCTTGGTTTCTCCATCTATTGTGATTGAAAGTGTTGCTGGCTATAGTAGTCTGGGCTCACATCTGTGGTCTCTGAGTCTGTAAGACCTCTGCCCAAGCCCTTCTAGCTTTTAGAGTCACAGATGAGATATCAGCTGTAATTCTGATAGGCCTGCCTTTATATGTTATGTGGCCTTTTTCCCTTGCTGCTTTTGAAATTCTTTCTTTGTTCTGTATAGTGTTTTGATTATTATGTGGCAGGAGGAATTCATTTTCTGGTCCAACCTGTTTGGTGTTCTGCAAGGTTTTTGTACCTTTATAGGCATCTCTTTCTTTAGGTTAGGGAAATTTTCCTCTCCAATTTTGTTGAAGGTGTTTTCTTGGCCTTTGAGCTGAGAATCTTCTATTACTATTATTCTTAGGTTTGGTCTTTTCAGAGTTTACTAAATTTCCTGGATGTATGCGTCATGGACTTTTTAGACTTTGCACTTTCTTTGACTGATATATTGATTCTTCTGCCATGTCTTCCATGCCTGAGATTCTCTCTTCCATCTCCTGTGCTAAGTTGGTGATGCTTATCTCTGTAGTTCTTGCTCTTTTTCCTAGGTTTTTCCATCTCCAGGATTGCATCCGTTTGTGTTTTCTTTATTGCTTCCATTTCGCTTTCCAGGTCTTGGACAGGTTTATTCATATCCTTCACTTGTTTGAGTGTGTTTTTCTGTATTTTTTTTATATTTATTTGCTTTCTCTTTGAAAGTTTGAATGAATCTTTCTGTCTATCCTTAAGGGATTTCTTCACATCTTCTTCAAAAAGGCCTCTCTCGTCTTCGTAAACTTGGATTGAAGACCCTCTTCTTGTGCTTCAGTTTCTTTAGGACATCCTGGGTTTGTGGTAACAGGATCGCAGGGCTCTGCTGGTACCATATTGCTCTGGATATTATTGCTTGTGCTCTTACACTATCCTGTAGGCTTTTCCCTGGTGTTGGCTTGTATGATCATGATGGCCGCAGGACTTCTTGGGAAGGGAGCCATTGACCGGACAGTGTATCCTACTTCGTTGGCTATGTGTCTGGCAAACCCAGCCCATAGGCCGTGTTGCAGGTGGACCCTATTCTGCAGGTTGTCCCAGTCAGACCCAGCTGCGGTGGTGGGCAGAGTTAACTAGGATGGGTGGTCAAGCAGGGCTCCAAGATGGTTGGTTACTGTGCTGGCTGGTTTTGTGTGTCAACTTGACACAGGCTGGAGTTATCACAGAGAAGGGAGCTTCAGTTGGGGAAGTGCCTCCATGAGATCCATCTGTAAGGCATTTTCTCAATTAGTGATCAAGGGGGTAGGGCCCCTTGTGGGTGGTGCCATCCCTGGGCTGGAAGTCTTGGGTTCTACAAGAGAGCAGGCTGAGCAAGCCAGGGGAAGCAAGCCAGTAAGGAACATCTCTCAATGGCCTCTGCATCAGCTCCTGCTTCCTGATCTGCTTGAGTTCCAGTCCTGACTTCCTCTGGTGATCAACAGCAATGTGGAAGTGTAAGCTGAATAAACCCTTTCCTCCCCAACTTGCTTCTTGGTCATGATATTTGTGCAGGAATAGAAACCCTGACTAAGACAGTTACTCTTGGAGTCCCAAAGGTTCCCATGGGGAGGTAGGGTGCTCTCCCATCCTTTTCAAATAGTGGCACTTCCTGGTGATTAAACATTCAATGGATGAGACTATCGGGGAGCCATTCTTATTCAAACTGCCAGAAGGAGCCTAACATTCATGTCTAATAAACATCTCTCTCATTTTCAAAAGGCAATTTTTGCCTATTTAACTTCTGTACTGTTGACAAAATATACAATACTATTTGTTGCTAAAATTCCTTTCCTGGGGAGACATAAAGCAATGTTTACTCCTCCTCCTGAGGTCCCCACAAGAGAGGCACAATTGTATCCAAGTTCAGTCTGGGGAATCAATTTATTGGGCTTCCTTACATAGCCTAGGTAAGGGTTAAAGTGATGTAGACACTCCTCCACCCTTCAACCAGCAGCATGTGAAAAGCCTTCCACTTCCCTAGTGGATGAGGGAGAGCTTTTCCAGTAGTCACACAGATGGAGCCTCGCTCTAGACCTCCCAGGGCTCCCATTTACTACAGCCTCCTCCCATGGCAGCCCTGTGCAGGAGAATCTCATGCCTTACTCTGTTTCTCTCTGCAGGGATAAATTGTAGACCAGCTCAGCTGGTATAATCTTTTGTAGGGGATCAGAGGGACCTGAACTATCCAAGATGGCAGTTGCTTGGGTTGGAGGACAGTCCTTCATTACACCATTATAGACAGAAAAGCCTTCTTTTATTGGAAAGGCTTTTTTTCCTTTATAATCTACAATCCAATTTTCAGATTTTCTCTGTATAATGAACAAAACCCTCAGTCTGTAGTGGCTTAACAAATGGCCCGAGTCTGGTATTTGCATCCTGTTCCATGTCCCAGTACCTATGAACATCATTTGAGGTCTGAGGGATGGGCTCATTGCAATCCAGAACAATGGGTAGGTGAGACTGTGTAAGAGGGTGCTTACCTTCCTGCAGGACACATTCCCCAAATCAACCTGTTGCCCCCCTACTTGTTTCAGTAGCCACAATCAGGTCGCAGGCTCTATGATCCAACTCCTGGGAGCTGAGAAACACAGTTTTCCCAATTTCTCTCTCTGCAAAGCATTAGGAGGGGCTGATAAATACAGTCAGTTCCTTTTGGTTAAGCTCATGGATAGTAGCTGCTCTCTAAAGAAACAAGCTTTCATGGGAAGACCAACTAAGTTCATGGAGGGACCTTCACTGTACTTTTTCAAAGGACTTTAGTACTATGTGAGGTAGTACTACAACTTTGATTACAAATACTTCAGCTACAAACCTTGTATTAAGACTGTTAAGACTACTTATCCTCATTAGGATCTATTACAAACCATTCCCTTTTCATGCATACCTTGGCTGTTTTGCTTTTTGGTTTGTGTAGATGACACAGATCTTTGTGACAAAAGCAACTGTCAGGTGATGTATGTCCTATTTTATATTGTCCTTTGGCCCAAAGCTTTTTGATAGCCTCCTAAATATCAGTACTTTAAATGTGTGATCCACATTCATTGATCTAACCTCAAGAAATATTTCTAGGGAGAACAATTTAGTTTTTTTTCAATCAGCAGCATGATTCTGAAGTTGAAGTTATAAGATTATTCACAAGTACATTTTGTTTCAACTAAATTAAAAACTTAAAAGTAAAAAAAAAAAACCTTAAAGTGAATACTGGTTAAAGGGCATGTTCACAAAGACTTCATAGAATATCATATTCATAGGATATCAAGTATAAACTTAAGAAGAATCATAAGTTCATTGCATTCCTATGAAACACAGCTCTTAAATGGAATCTGACTTACAAAAGCTGCAGGGGACAGGGTGGAAAGAGAAAGCAAAGGGGAGAAGCAGTAGCCAGCATTTTAGCAATCTGTTGCTTTTGTAATGTTCCTCTTGTAAATGGAAAATTCATTAAATGGGGATAATACGTGGGAGTAAAATGTATTATTAAGGTAAAGCATGCAAATACAAATAAAGTATTTAAATGTAAATAATAGTAGTTTACCTAATAAACAGATTTTGTCAGCCACTTAGAACTTTGCATATAATCTGAGAGGCTGGATTTTAAGTGTGTAGACCCTTTAAAACAGATATATAGTTTAATGCATTTGGCAAAAATCATTATTTATTACTGTTAGATGGTATTGAGGTTTTGTTTGTTTGGTTTCTGTTTTTCAAGACAGAGTTTCTCTGTGTAACAGTTCTGGTTGTCCTGGAACTCTATCTGTAGATGAGGCTGGCCTTGAACTCTCAGAGATCTACCTGCCTTTGCCTCCTGAGTAGTGGGATTAAAGGTATGAGCCAGTATACCCAGATGGTGAGAAGTAGTTTAACTTATTTTTCTTTTCAAGCTTTTTGCAAAGCCTACCATAACTTAAGATGAATAAGCAGACTAATTTATTATTATTTTTCTATCACCAAGAATAAGTACACTTTCATACATTTTGTGGAAAATGTTCAGATGCAGAGCGTATCTGTGTACTCTTGTAAAAAGCATTCTCCTTGTAACATCAAGGGTTAACAAGAGTCACTGAACATAATGACTTATGTTGTAGAATCTTAAGACACTGATAATCCTCTAGATTGCAAAGGAGAAATAAAGATGCCATTCTATTTCTCCAGGAGGTTCTTTCAGACTTTAGAAAGTCCAATGCCAAGTTGGATTTCAAGATGTTATTATGCAAACAGCAGAAATAGAAAATATGCAAGTTGACAGTATCAAGAGGAGACAAGGCACTTCACAGCTGTACAGAGAGCTGAAATAAGGCAAGCACTTCCCAAGGCTGGCTTACAGACCCTGAGAGACTTCTTAGTAACACTGAAGGCTCTAACATCCTTCCAGCTAACTCTACTTACTAAAGAAACTCACCCAATTGAACTTGGCACAAATAAGTTTAATTATCATAAAGTGCATCAGTTGACTAAATACATATAAACAAAATCAGCCATAGTACAGCATAACATCTTCACATACATAGAAATACATATGGAACACCAGGAGTCAAGCTACTTGGCAACTTTGCAGTATATATGGTTATTTATTTTTTTTCTATAACTACTTGCCTCAAAACTGTAATTTATTTTGAAAAGAATATGCCTTGATTAGCAAAAAGAGGTAGTGTTCTGAATGAGGCAGACCCCAGTAAATTTATGGGTAGAAAATTGAGTTGAAGATTATGCAGAAAATATCCAACTATAACATATTAATAAACCAGGACACTTACAGTAAGTATCTTGACATCAATTAATCATCATTTGAATCAAGGCTATTTTATCACTTTGCTTATCTAATTATAGCTCTTCAAAACACATTATCTTTGGTTCTAGAAAGCCATCTTCTTTTAAATAGCATTAACATTTCAAATAAGCAATTTTTCTCTAGAGATGATAGACATATTAACATTTCAAACTGGATTTTTATTTATCTTTGCTGTGGTGTTCACTGATTTAAACCTATATTATGTCTGAGATAGAGACACTACCCAGATTTTAACATGCAATTAATTTTCACCTGATATAAGTGGTGATTTAAGACAAGCAAGCACACATATATGCACACACACACAAACACAGTAGTCTGGAGCAATCTACAGGCAACACACTGTAATAATTTATGTAAAGTATTTAAGAAAATGGGCCCTGATAACAATTCTAACTGTTTTGTTTTTTTCAATGTAGTAAATACAATGCTGGATAAAAGACATCGAAAGCAGCAGTGAATATAGTTCCTATTCCAATAACTTAAAAAAAAAAAAACTTTATGTAAACTTTATACACGTGCACTCTTGTTCTCTTCTGTTTCAGTTTATTAGGGTGGCATCTGCTCCTGTGCTGCAGTCTGCTGAGATGACAAAGTGGAGGGAGCAGTCACCAGTGTGTTAGTCATCTTCAGCATTATATGCCAACTGTGCTACTTCTATGTCTGCTCTCACACTTCCGGCTTCTCTAGAGTTGAAGCGTGGCTTATGATCAGCTCTGTAAAGAAAGAGGAGTATGCTAGTGAAGGGGACAGATACATGCGCTCATTTTATTGTTATTTTCTCATAGAAAGGCTACTTATACATTTAATGCGATATAATCATAAATTCAAGCAGAATTCTCTGTGTATGTGTGTACATGTACATACTTGTGGTGATCGGAAGACAATGTTAGGTGTCATTCCTCAGATGCTACCCGCTTAAACGTTCTGTTCCTTTATTTAGATTGCATGTGTGTGCATGACTGAAGGAGTCAGTTCTCTCTTCCCACTGAGTGGGACAAGGAACTGGATGCTGCCTGTCATCCGGAGGCAAACACATTTCCTCAGTCACCTATCACTGGCCTTCTCCTAATTTTCCAAGATAAAGTCTCTTACTGGCCTGGAGTTTGCCAATGGGGCAAAGTTGGCTGGCCAGTAAAGTCTTTTCTTAGGGACAAACTAGGATACTTTAGTTTGTCTTTGTTTAATTCTTTTTTGATGAGCAGATTCATGATATGGCAACACAATGCTCATACACTTAGGATTTAAATGATCAGGCTTTAGTAAACTAGCCATTGTGGTATATTTAACGTGACGCAAGCTAAAATCATAGAGAGAACTTCAATTAGGAAAATGCCTCCAAGAAGATTGAGCTGGAGGCAAGCCTGTAAGGCATTTTCTTAATTAGTGACCACGGAAGTCTAGTCCACCGTGGGTGATGTCATCCACAGGGAAGTCTAGTCCACTGTGGGTGATGTCATCCACAGGGAAGTCTAGTCCACCGTGGGTGATGTCATCCACAGGGAAGTCTAGTCCACCGTGGGTGATGTCATCCAAGGGAAGTCTAGTCCACCGTGGGTGATGTCATCCAAGGGCTAGTAGTCCTGGGTTCTATAAAAAAGCAGGCTGAGCAAGCCAGAGGAATGAAGGCAGTAAGCCGCAACTCTCCAAGACCTCTGCATCAGATCCTGCCCCGAGGCTCCTGCCTTGTTGGAATTCCTGTCTTGATTCTCTTCAGTGATAAACATGGAAGCCAAATAAACCCTTTCCTCCCCAAGCTGCTTTTGGTCATGAGTGTTTCACTACAGTCATAGTAAACCTAACCAAGACAACTATGTACCTAGATTCTTCATCCAAGACATCCCGATTGACCTGACGTACAGAGGACTCCACCCTTAGGATCTGTCCACCTTCTGCTCTTGACACATACAGTGGTGCTCCAGGTTCTAAGGACAATGTTCTAAAGGTATATTAAAACACAAAGTTATTTCTTCTGAATAAGAATGGTGTGCCTTCACTGTCATGAAAACATGCAGCATTCTTGGCCTCCAGCTAAGTCTTCGCAGTCATGTGACTATTAACTGCTAAATGAGGGAATGATAGTGAAATCATCAGCTGTAATAATTTAGAAGCTCCCTCATATGCATTCAGTATATACTGACGGGAAGGCAAACTCTAGCTTTTGTAGTCAGAGGTTAGAAGTCATGTCACATTGGTAGATGAAAACACGTTTTAATCAGCTATAGGTTTATTTTCCTGAGGTTTCTCATCCTTAAATTTTCAGACTCTATGTTCAATTTGTTTATAAAGAAGTAGGTCAAGAGCTCAGGACTTTCATAAATCACATTAAAATCTGAAGGCCACTGAGACTAGAGTGTGAAGAGTCAGACTGGCCAGGCTGCAGACCTGTGTCATGACCTACCTGATTCTGGTCTCTAATGCATCTATGTGAAGCTGCTTTTCCCCGAGGAGTTTCTTTAGGGATTCCACCTCTTTTTGCTTCTCTAGCAGTTCTCTCTGTAAATGGTAGTTAGTTTCTTCTAAAGTCTCACAGAAAGCCTTTACAAAGAACAGGAAGGCAAAGAAAAAAAAATTAAGTACTGAAGCAGTACCTCTCTCAAAAACATTACTGAAGAGTCAGAACACAGAAATCAAAGTTATATTTGTAAAAGTCCAGATAGTTTGTTTTTCACACTTATCTTTTTAGATTACTACTATTTTGGCATTCAGTTCCCATGCATCAAGGGATACCTGTAAGTTCTTTTCCTTGAGAATAACTATAGTAGCAAACACTGAAAATGGATATATAATTACAGATAAAGTAAGAGAATATCATTTAAGAAAATGAAGAACAGATAATCTGAATAAACTACAACCATTAGAAACACAATGGAGTTAGTTATTTAAACTCTGATAATGGAATTATCAGTCAAATTAGTCTCACAGGTAAGTTCTATGAAGACTGAAGTAACAAAAGCTATTAACAGCACTCAAAAAGCTCTGGAGAACAGAAAAAGAGGAACTTAGGAAACTAGAATAATCCTGACACTAGAGATAGAAAAAAAAAAACCCAATACATTCAGTAATTTGATCCCAAATCATTATCATCTAAATTCAGCAATAAAAATAAAAATTTATAAATAATTCTTTATCATTTGAAAATCTATGAATGTAATTTGTGCTTATGTAAATAAAACCATCAAGCACATGGAAACATTTAGCAATATAGCAAACTAAAAATAGGGAATAACTTCCTTAACCACAAAAGGAGATACCAACAAAATTACCAAGAGCTTACAGAAAACATCTAACATGGCACAGGACTTCTGTAAGGTGAACAAGAAATATGCCCACTGTGAAGGTTTCAATTCACTATTGTGTTTGCCAATAAATTTATCAATAGTACAGGAAATGCCATGTATGATATTAGGGAAGAGAGGAAAAACTATGGATGTTAGTAAGATTGACAGTACAGCCGATTCAAGAGGATCTACAAAGATACAGTAGGTATGTGAAATAAATACACTAAATTCAATAATTCAATTGTAAAAATTTAGATTATAAAACAATTAAATATAAATCCTGTCTTGAAAGTTTAAGAAGAAAAAGAAATCAAACTTTTATAGAAGCTATTCTCAACTAATATGCAATAGGATTTTCAAGGAATTCACAAGTTGATTATAAAATTTTCATGAAAGAATAAAAAGCCAATTTTGAAAGACAAAACCCAAAAACAAAACCAACCTGAACATGGAAGAGAACCTTTGCAATGTGTCCCTTAGCTTCTAAAGCTACTATAATTTAAAGTGTACAAAACTGGCAGGAGGAGTTATGAACTGGAACAGAGCTAACTGGCTACACAGGCAAGACGAATGATTTATAGTTTACCCATGGAAACTATAAATATTAAGTCATGAAGGAAAATGAACACTTTCACAAGCGGTATTGGGATGAGTGGTCACCCACAAAGAAAAGCCAAGTCAATTAATGTATTGATGTGAAAAGCAAGTTTTACTACCAAAAAGGATTTAAAGATTACACTTGTATCCTGGAGTGTAGTAAAATAAAAATAATGGAAACTGTGATGAAGTATGGTAATGGGGCAATTATAGAAGCAGCCTATGTATCCACTAGTATAGAAAATCCATTTGGTAACCAAGAATTAAAACTAACCTAGAAGAAGAGTAGTAATGGTAGAAATGAGTGGCGATGGGAAACACATTGCTGACAAGATGTGTCAACTGACAGCAAATTTTGGGAATAACTCTCCAAAGGCAGTGAAGCTGAAGAGTAAAATACACAACACTCAGAGAATTCCACCTTACAAATAAGCTTTCTATAAACCTTTGGGTTTCAGAATAATCATTAGAAAAATATGCTGATAGAATGATTTAGCCATTACTAAGACCTCAAAATGGTTTGTATTCTTAGAAAATAACCGATCCAAACCCACTAAGGATGGATGCAATTTTCTCCCGTGATCAGCAGCGGCTTCTAGAAGATGTCTCACAACCCAGAGGCATCCTTTACTTGCCTTTTTATTTTCCTCAAACTTGGGAACAAAAAAAATTTAAGTTCCTAAGCCGAAGAATACCTCAAGGTTGGAATTTATGTAGAGAAAATCTAAAGATTTAGGTTTTAATTATTGGTAATATAACATTTCTTTAAATATTCTTGAATCCATACTACATTTCTTTGATTGTTGAGACTGGGTCTGCAGGAGTCAAAGCCACCACTGACCCGCCTACTGGTGCTGGGATTACTGGTATGTGCCACTGTACCTAGCTTCTATTAGGAATTTCCAATCATTATCTATTTATTGCGACTATGCCCCAACCTCATTTCTTCCACTGATTTATTTCCAGAGTTTCAACCCTGAATTTCTCCAAGCGGGCAGTCCAGGTTAATATACCCAGGCTTAATTTCCTCCTCGGTATAGGCACTTGGAGGGGTAGAAATATCTCCCTTTCATAGGATGCAGGTTGAAAAGTAGGAGCAAGTTTTACTGGATTAAGGTCCCTTATCTTTTGAGTAATTTCAACTTGTCACTTGTTTCAAAAGAGTCAGTAGAGAATTTCTAAATAAATATTCATTTTCAAATACAGTTATAAGAAACTATATTTGTTTTATAGAAAAATTCTAGGAGCTATATTGTACATTGCTTTGTTCAATGTATAGGCTTAATACAGCTTTGATGATTTATTTAAACTAGTTATTTCAACCAATATGGGAATGAACTGATTAGCATCCCTTTGCCAAAGAATTATACAGTCCTTCACAATATAGTGTGGAGTTTCAGAAATCCTAACTCAAACCAACTTCCACTCTTTCCCAACTAGTCACTATATATTTTGAATTAAAGATATTTAAAAGATTTTTTTTTTTTTTTTTTTTTTTTTTTTGTAAAAGGAAAAATGTGAATTGTTTAAGAACTGTCTTGCAGTTAGGAAGAAAGTGCTATTAGAACGGAATGGAAATCACGAGCTCTGAGGTGAAAAAGTAATAACACCAACTGTGGCATAGTATATTACAGCCACCTAACATAGAACTCTTCAAACACATGAGATACACATGAGATAAAACTCAGTGCTGCAGAGACAAATACCACAGTTATTAAATGAGAAGACCAATACTAGAGCTGCAAAATGCATCTGAAGTGTCCAGCATTCAACAAAACAAAAGATATGTATATATGAAAAATAAGTTATTAGAAACTATCTCTAAATGACCTCAAATAATGATATAAAGAATAGTGACTCTTGAAGCAGCTTGCATATTAGGTATACTAAAGCCAAAAAAATTAAAGGTATATTTATTTTCCAGTAAACCAAGAATCTTAATAATGAGAAAGAATGACAAATAGAAGCAAATGAAAATTCTGGAGTTAAAAAACTTCAAAGACTAAATACAAATGAGTAAGAGACACTCACCGATAGACCTGATAGGACAAAGTTGTGAACTCCTGAACTCAAAAGACAAACTTATAGAAACAATCTAGTCTTCCAAACAAAGAGAATATATAACTGAGTAAAACTCACTGCGAAAAAAACCAACAACACTTCCGAGTTATGCAACAAAGTGAAAATTCCAAGGAGAGCCAAGGGGAAGGGCGGAGGGGACGGCAGAGGACTTGAGATGGTGGCCACACCTGAGGCAGTATCTGCCATCAGGCCCAGGAAGTGTGCGTGTGATGAACACAGGGGCCACATGTTGATGTATCCCAATCAGATTATTAAAAGTCCAAGACAGAGATCTTCCAAACAGAGCAGAAGTATCCATCATATACACAGAAATGATAATAAAATTAAAATCTGACTTTTCCTCGAGATTGATAGTGAAGGCAAGAAATGACTCATTCAAAGGGCTGGATGAAAAACAATCTGGGGAAATAAGGAACTTCTGCAATGTCACATGTTTGTGAGGACACGGAGAAACAGCCACTCCCCTAACCCACTCCCTGGGAAACCACTCATGTAGAACAGTCCATTAGCTTAGAAAAATTATGGATTTCTTTCAAAAGTTAAACATCAGGAGGTACTACAACAAAGTAACACATCTCCCAGGACACAGCTCAAGAGAAAGGAAAGTATGTGTGTGTCAGTGTTTAAAAGAAATGGTCCACAGTGACTTCTAATGGAATAAAACTGCAAACAATATAAGTATCATTCAGCTAGGGGCTTAAGAAATGCAATGTGGTGCATGCATTAAAAAATGACCGAAGACTGAAAAGTGGTGATAGAAGCTACCCAGTGGGATAGCCTGTAGACATGCCAGGTGAAAGAAAGCAGAAATGATAAAATATATAAATTGTGTCATGCATATCATATACACAAAAGATTATGTATGCAGAATGTGAATTATATGTATAAACATGCCCCATGTACTGCATATATATATATATGTATATATATACACACACATATATACATATATATACATGTATGTGTATATATATATATGTATGTGTGTGTATGTATATGTACACATATATATATGAAATAAACAGAAAATGAAAATTTATAGGGAAAAAAGCAGATTATTAGTTGTCTTGGGCTAGGGGTGCATACTGTAAAGTGGTTTTGGAAGTTTTTTGAGGAAATATAGCTATTCTAAAACTAGATTATGATAATACCACAGCTGTATAAATACTAAAAATTACTAAGCTGTATTATTTACAATGAAATAACAAAATAACAAATGAATAAAGCTTTTGAAGGTTTTACTTCAATATAAGTATTTTTAAAAAAGCTATAGCATTTACTCCAACACAAAGAAGTGTTACAATTTAACTGCACAAAACTGCAAGCCTACCAATTAAATCTGTTTCATTTAAATGCCATTAAACATTTGGGGGTAAACTTGCATAAAATTCTAGCTAATCTATTATTACCAAATCTGTTTTGTGTATCTAGCCTATTGCTTCAAGAAATGGGCCATTTTAATGTGTTGATTATTGTAATTTGAGTACCATCAAACATGAGCTGAATTGCTAACAAGACAATCCCATCTACCTCTGAAGATCAGCTCAATTTGAATGTAACAGTAGGGTTCCTCACTGACACACCTTAGAAAAGGAATGTTCATTATAAAATCATAGTGCCAAATGAAGTAAATCCTGTAGCATTTTATTAATTTTTTAAGGAGTAAAATAAGTAGAAAGGATTTAACTTTAGATTTTTATTCATTTCATGCTACATGTAATTTTTATGTCTTCACTAAACTAGGTCCATGTTTTTCAATGAAACCTTTGATTCAAATAATAAAAGCTGTTTGTATAAAATCACTGTAGTTTGAACTGATAATAATTTGTTGTTTGCCAATCCATCCAAGAAACAATGTAGTAATTGTACTGTATTATTTATTTTTCTTCCATGTGACATATAATACAGCACTTACCCTGCTTTCTTCTAGGCTATCAAATGGACCTGGTGGATCATCCAGACAAAGAAATTCTCTCACTGCAAGGCTTTTCAAAGGCAAAAAAATTAGCTGGCATACGAATAAAATTACAAAAGACAGAAGAACACAAAAGACACATTTAAGCTATACAGTGTGTGAGACAAATGATTCTGTAGATAATATAAAAATAAACAATTTGTCTTTACTTAAGTAGCCACATGCAAATACTAAACTATAAAAGATATAAAGGTTTTACTCAAGTTACTGGATCTTACACATGTAAATAAAGACCACAAGATCCCTGTTACCTACAAACCATATCACAATCAACACCATTCGGAATAATGGTAGAGGGCACCAGCCTGAGGAGCGAGCCTCGCTCTTGACTTTCAAAGAGGTAACAGTACCAAGCGCTGCATAGGTGTCACCGTGCCACGAAGGAAAGCAATTCTTAATTTATATTCTTTTAAGGTCTAAGAAGGCTTTACTCTGAAATACCTTAAAGACTGCCCTTGCTATGTCTATTAATTCATATATACTTCCTCTAGATATTAAGAGGAAAACTTCTGACCATCTCTTAATTATCAAGCATTTTATATATTGAAATATTCCCATGAATAAACTTTGTGCCCTCAGCAGTGGGTTAAGACAGTGGGCCATCAAACTTCCTCACAACAAACATGCTCTCTTTTTCCAAACAGCAATTGCAGGCCAGGAAATAACTTGACATATATGCGCAGCTTCTTATTTGTAAAAGGCAAGAGTATGCTGGGTGGTGGTGGAGCATGCCTTTTTTTTTTTAAACTTTTATTGCATTACCAGAAAAGTTACATGATTTCAATTTATCTGAATTTGTTAACATTTAAAAACATATTTTAATTAAATAGAATTGAATCACATCCTTGTTCCCCTTTTATAACACCGCTCCTCCCATAGACCCCCCCTTCAATACCTATATTTTTTGTCGTATTCCTTAAAATTTATAAAATATTATAAAAAT
>NW_022196899.1:6135677-6150485 GCF_008632895.1 Mastomys coucha
TGTGTGTTGTGGGACTGGCTGCAGAGCTTGTGCCCAAGGTCTGCTCAGAAAACTAACCCAGACAGACCGGAAGGAACGGGAGTTACTGGGCAGGCTGAGTTCCTGTGTGCCCGGTCAAGCTGGTCCCAGTTACTCCTGGTGCATGCTTTTAATCCCAGCACTTGGGAGGCCAGCCTGGTCTACAGACTGAGTTCCAGGACAGCTAGGCCTATACAGAGAAACCCTGTCTCAAAAAACAAAACAAAACAAAACAAAACAAAACAAAACAAAACAAAACAAAACAGTCAAGAATATGTATGATTAACTGACACACTAAATTGGGGGCGTGCCACTTTTTGTTGAAAAGAGAATACAGTTTTGGGGCCATATTGGGCCAGAGAGATTTATGACAAAGCTGTGTAAATCATGAAAAGGTAAGCTGGATATTCAGTGAGATCTCTTTAAAAGAAAAATAGGATAAAAAGTAGTACTAAGAAAATAAAAGTCCAAAGACAGAGCAAAGAAGCTGATGGTATGCAGCTTCTAGCCTGTCAGATCTTTACAGTATGGGGAAAGAACACATGGAAGACCTCCACTGTGATGTAGCTGATCGCCTACTGTGCCTTTGTCCCTCTCTGCTCCTCTTAAGCTTCAGGGAACAACAGGTGATGCTGTTTCTGTTTTGAACAGAAACCACCCCATGAGGGAATAAGTTACTTCTTTCACTAAGTGGTAATTTGTCTCCCTAAAACTTCTACCTATGAGTGTTCCTTCAGCTCTTTGAATCAATCAGGGTAACCCCAAATCTTTTACATGACACCACCAAGCACTGAGGGTGGTCCTCATTTCCTCCAATGCTTCATTTTTTGGAAGCATCACCAATGCGGTAAGACTTGCACACTGCATCACACCACTCTCCCACTCAGTTGCTCTGAAAGGCATGGTACTTCTATATCTCATAAATGATATCAAAGTCTACACAGAAAAATGACCTTTTCAGTCACACAGTGCAAGAGGTAGAGACAGACCCTAAATCTGAGAATAAGCCTGCGCCCCTTTCTATCTGAAAATGATTTTGCTTTATGTATTGGTTAAGTGAAATACTTTCTTGCAGGTGCACGGCTCTCTGATTCCATTTGTATTACCACTCTCAAGTTCTGGCATTGACAATACTGCACATGGTTTAACAGCACAAAGGAGATCAGGATTACCAGTGATGTAGAAATTATAACCCCACCTACCAATTCTGTCTACAAAGTACCTACAGTTAGATAAAAGTGAGTGAGGCTTCTGAGGTAGTGGGAAGTGTGGTACAGGGAGCTTAGGCAGATTCTGACCCCCTGCGTTTGAGTATCTTTAGCTTACTAGAACCTCTGTGACCCATAGTTCAAACTCCCATCTATAGCTCCTCTAGCAAGAGAGAGTAGAGCTTAGGTTTCAGAGCTGGCATAAGATAACTACCTAGACTAGTTTTAACTTTCTTTATGACACTCCAGCAACCTATATCCTTGTCCTGGATCAGCCTTCTCACCTCAACTTAACGGTTTTTGGTTTTTTTTTGAGACAGGGTTTCTCTGTGTAGCCCTGGCTGTCCTGGAACTCACTGTGTAGACCAGGCTGGCCTCAAACTCAGAAATCTGCCTGTCTCTGCCTCCCAAGTGCTGGGATTAAAAGCGTGTGCCACCACTGCCCGGGTCAACTTGACTCTTATGCTTCATGGTTCAGTGTATTTCTTATTATCCACAATGCTTCTCATAGTACCCCCTCCACCCCCCACCCCCATCCTTTGCCAGCTAGTCTGGCGTAATGTCTGAAAGCTTTTCCCCACAGGACTTCTCAAGGTGTAACTGGTAGATTAAAGAGTTTAAAAGGAGAAAAACCCAGGCAATAGGATGTGGAATAGTTGTGAGGACTTAGAACAGTAAATATTGCTATGGCATACAAGGATGGAATGTTAGTATAAGACAGCTGTGTTTTAACTGACACTGTGCAAGTAACTTAACCTCACTGTGACAAATCCAATTTCATGCTGTTCCCAGCACATGACCTGTAGGCTTCACTTCTGTAGTTTGATTAGAAAATCCTCTTCCATCTGACAAATCCATCTTAACTGTCTCAAAGATGGACCAAGTATCATTATTTCTTTAGAGACCAGCTCAAATGTCATCCCGTGGTATATTCTGACATTTCCTCCATAACAGGTGTATTTTTTTCCATTATCACTTTGGGGGACATGTTCTCACTTAGATTTCATGCAAAACTAGCACCTAACTCACCTTTATGTAGTCATACTTTAACACAATAAGCTTTATGTAATTATTTGTTGAACAGGTAAAATTTCTAATAAACCCTGTTATCATGGAAATAGCTCATTTAATTTTTTTTGCTTTGTGTTTTATAAATAGACTTGAACACAATACTTTAATACTTTTAATCTTGCCCTTCTTGATTTCCTTTCATCTTCTCTCTACTTTGGTCTGTCACAGCTGGAGCAATGCTAACAGTACTAAGAGCTGCCAGCTGTCAAATGACAATAGCTGTGCTATAAGGCACACAGGCTATCAGAACATTAAGTGTGCATAGTGTGTCAGCAAGAAAAGCTACAGTAGCTCAATAAATGAGCAATTATCTGGATATACAAAGATACACTAAAGTTTATCTTCAATTATTTTCGATGGTTTTGGTATTTTGATGTGCCCGGGTACTTTGTCGGTGTGTGTCTGTGCATTGTACACACAGTGCTCTCGGGGAGAAGGGAGCATCAGATGCCCTGGAACTGGAGGTATACATGGTTGTCAGCTGCCATCCGGGCAGTGAAATTTGGTCCCTTGGAAGCAGTCAGTGCTGTTAACCACTAAGCTGACCCTTCAGCACAAATGTGAACACATACACACACACACACACACACACACACACACACGCACGCATTCTCTCTCTCTCTCTCTCTCTCTCTCTCTCTCTCTCTTGTGCGCGTGCACACACATACACACATGAGGGTGCTCTTAACCACTGAGCCAACTCTCCAGTTTTAGGAATTCTGAATGTCTCTAACAAACTAAACTACTTTTTTTATCTTTCTTATTTACTTTTTTTTTTTTTTTTTGAGACAGGCTCTTTCTACATTGCCCTGGCTGTCCTGGAACTCACTATATAGATCAGCCTGGGCTCGCACTCACAGAGATCTACTTGCCTGTTCCTTTAGTACTAGGATTAAAGGCATGCTCCAATATGCCTAGTTTAAGTCTACTCTTTATTTGCAGTTCTGGGTTCAAAGCCACAGCCCTGTGCATGTAAGATACATGTCCTCTACTGACCTTTTTTTTCTTTTTTCCTGACAAGAAGATTTGACTGATTTAATTTCATCTGTTTTATTTTTTGAAATGGCCTTTCTAGATAGCCCAGGCTTAACTCAAACATACAAAATGTCCAGTCTTTGGGTTCTGAGTGCCGGTATTCTGGCTCCTGCACTGCACACCTGGCTGCAATTCCTATCTTTTACTGACTGCAATCTCTTACTGGTAATTTTAAAAATAGTTAAATTTTGCTAGTTGAAAATCAAATTATAAAAAAAGTTATATAAAGTGGCCCCTAGAATATAATTTAGCACATTTTCAGTATAAAGACTTACTGAGTATGGGGCAAGAAAACATGTATGGATTTCTTATAGTGTTTTTTTATGATATATTATAAGATAAACTTCAAAGGCTTTTTATGATTTATATATACTAGTTTTTTGTTGGTGGTTTTCCTGAAATGTAAATTTATATTTATATTTCTCAAAAAATATATATCTCTTTATAGCCTCATTTGCGCAAACTCCTCTTTTCTCATGGAGTGCAACAGTCCAGCCATTTATTTATTCAAGAGACACTGAAAGCCAGGCAGTGGTGGCGCACACCTTTAATCCCAGCACTTGGGAGGCAGAGGCAGGTGGATTTCTGAGTTCGAGGCCAGCCTGGTCTACAGAGTGAGTTCCAGGATAGCCAGGGCTACACGGAGAAACCCTGTCTCAAAAAACAAAACAAAACAAAACAAACCCCCCCCCCCAAAAAAAACCAAAACCCCCACTAAGTAAGAGAGCTGACTGAGTCAGCACTCCGTGAAGCTCAGGACACTGCCCAATGTATGAAATAACCACATAACTAGATCTTAAAATCTGGTGAGAGAAACAATACCAAGTAATAAAAAAATAATGTGCAGAGCAAAATGTGATGAAAGTCAAGTATCAACAGGCGTTCTTAGCTGGGCTTCCCAGGAAACACGTGGTGATGACTTAAGTGTTAGCCTGGTAGAAAGCCAGCATAACCTGCCCAGAAGCACACAAGCCCATTACATACCTCAGGTGTCTTAAAGCACTAGCAGTCAACTTTCAAACCAGCAAAGGCCTCCTACAAATGCCACAAGAAAGCAGAGACCTGGTTTTCGTAATGGAAAGGTAAGGTGCTAGTCAAAAAGGCCAGTGACATAATGAAGTCTATGCTGGAAGAGTTACAATGGAGTAGCAGTTTGAAATGCTGCCTTTCTAGAAAACAATATACTTGAAGACCAAGAAGCATGTTAGTGTCAGACAAAGAGGCGATGGATATGGCAGATGCACACAGAATGAGTGAGTGGAGGAATAACCAATGCTCTGCTGGAAAGATAGGCAAGGAGGCTGGGAGCACAATGACCTCATCAAACTGTACTGCACCAAGAGCAGAGGCCGTGGTGAGCTACAGATGTGTGAGTGAAGGAGGAGAGGAAGATTAAAGGAAGGGCTACAGCAGTTAAGGGAAGACCTGGTTGCACTAGGATGAAGACGGCAGTGATGGAGGAAAAGTAGACAAGTCTGGATGGGGCCTAAGGGAAGAGACTAAGGAATGTGTGGAAGACGACTTGCAGGTCTGCCTAGACAATGAGATTGGAAAGAGGGACAAATACCTGAAGCCTATTCTTCAAGCTGAGGCAGTAGACACTGAAGAGCAAGATGCTCACACAGAGTATGCAGGTCTCTCTCGTGGAAGGCTGAAGGTGATATGCATAAAGATGGAATGAAAGAAAGGGAGAGATGGGTTTTTTTGGTTATTTTTCATCATTATTTGAAAAACTGCACATGGCCATGTTGCGGATTTGGTTTATTGCTTGCATTATGTTATTTGGGAATTGCAAGAGAATCCCACATGTAAGATGCGAGAGTTCCTGCCTGAGCTGGTTCTGACTAGTGAGTAAAGTTGCTGGCAGCTAATGGCTAGGCAGGGAGAAGGTGGCAGGACTTCAGGATTCACGGGCAAGGGGACAAAAGAAGAAGCAGAACTACCACGCTGGGGAAGCAGAAAGACCAGGCCTGAGAAGGGCAGGCCAGAGAATAGGCTTCAGGTATCTGTCCCCCTTTGTAGCATCATGTGAAAGTCTGGGGTCAGGGCCCATGAGGGCTGCACGCTGGGCAAGCCGGGATGGAATATAGGAACTAGTAAGTAATAATTCAAGAGTATTGAAGGGAGAGTGTGTTAGCCGCGTGGAGGTTTGGAAGTGGCTTAAGGCATTATTAAATATGTGGTGCACTCTCCCTCTCTCTGTCTGTCTGTCTGTCTGTCTCTGTGTGTGTGTGTGTGTGAGAGAGAGTATGTCTGCCTTTCATCTGGGAATCCAGAACACTGGCACAGGTAGCAAAGAAGCCACTGCTGCGACAGGGTAGATTATTCAACTACTGCAACACTGCTGCACACAGGTACTATATGGTCCTGTTCACTATAAATGTTCTCGGAAGCTTTTCAAAACAGTACATAAATCCTTCACGCAATGTATTTCATTAAGAGATTTTCTTATATTCAGAAGTCAAAAAGTAAAATTTTTGATCCTTTTCATACTATTTAATGTTTCCAGAAATTTTATTCTACTACATGAATTAATCTAAATTCCTAATTTTTATAATACTTGGAAGAGATATAAAAATTCGCCTCAAGCTGGGCAGTGGTGGCGCACGCCTTTAATCCCAGCACTTGGGAGGCAGAGGCAGGCAGATTTCTGAGTTCAAGGCCAGCCTGGTCTACAGAGTGAGTTCCAAGACAGCCAGTACTATACAGAGAAATGCTATGTTGAAAACAAAAAACAAACAAACAAACAAAAAATTAGCCTCAAATTAATTTTTACATTTACTAAAAATTGACTATTATGTGAGTCGTTTTGTTTAAATGATTATTTACACGCTTGATACTAAAATCAAGTTTACAGCTAGATAGTTTGAGGGCACTGTGTACTGATATTTCTCTCTTTACATTTAAAGTTTTAATAAAAATGAAATGCTAAATAAAATCAACTGAAAGAAAGCAAGAAAATTCCATGTATTTGAGAAGTAATTATACCCCCACCCTCCAATATGCTGATAAGAAGTTGGTCCTAAATTTATTCTTCAGTTGGAACTTGTTTTTGAAATGATTTCATAATTTCTTACTTCAATTTGTTACATACCAGTTAGCAATGTCCTTGTGAGCTACTAAGTTTTGAAGAAATGCTTGTAATCCTAATTGTCTATCTTCTAGAAAGTCCGCGTTGTAATTATCTTTAAACCAGCGTTTTGGAGGAAGCGCTAATCGAAAACCTGGAAACATCTCTTTTAACTAAAAAAAAAAAAAAAAAGAGAGAGACAAGGGGGGGGGGACAACATTTAACTCATGTTACATGAATGGAATACTGTTCTATACCATGAACTATTTGAAATTATTCAGCAAACAAACTTATGATCATTAAACCAGCTAAGCCATTTTCTGTTGTTCCTTGGCATCTCCCTGAGCTGTGTGCAGGCATTCCAGTTGCTCCACACCACATCTGCACGTGGTCTTTTCCACCTTCTCGTGTCGGGTGTCCTGGTTGATAATGAGTAGGATTCACTAGGATTCACAACAGCTGTAATTTGCATTTCTGATTTCATAAGTACTGTTAAAGACTGCCTAACTGGCTTTTTTGTATCTTCTCTGGTTTATTATGTGTTCAACTTTTGACTAGCCATTTAAATAGTTAGTCTGAAACTTTAAAGATGGAGCAACTGCATACAAGAATGGATCTATGCCCTAAGAATGATCTCTAGGTAATAGACATCAATCAAACAAGTGCCTCGCCCTACAACATTCAGAAACCAAACTCTGATCAAAACCTGAATGAGCTTGGAAGCTGATTCTTCCCCAGAGGCACCAGATAAGAGTCCAGCCTGGCTAAAAGCCTGACTGTGAGCGCATCTGGTCCTGAAGAGCACCCATACCTCATCCCAACCACTATTAACAAGTTTTAACAGTGTAGGCAGCAATGGAGCTAATGCTAACACTACAGACCTTTGTCTCTTTCCTTCTGTTGTAAGTGATGCTATGTAGATCTCCCCAAACTTTTGAGGTTATTTAATCATATATGAAGTAGGTCAGAACAATTTCCCATAAAGATGCAGCTAACTGTGCAAATGACACTAATAATTGCTCTAGTAAAATGAACTCTATGATACTCCTTTGCACACAGACGATAACTCATAGGGAGCTACATGAAGGGAACAGACACATAACTGGCAGCTGAAGGCGGCTCAAGGCCTGACTACTCACTTTGTCATTAAGCCTGGAGAAGTCAGTGTATCTTCTGAAAACCACCCAGGTTTCTTCTGGGCTTTTCTTTACTAGGATTTTATATACCTAGAAAGAGAGAAAGGAAGAGAAACAGAAAAAGGATATTGAGAGAGGGGAGAGGGAGAAAGGGGGGACAGAGAGAAGAAGAAATCAAACATTTGTAGAAAACTTTACTTGATATAAGAAGCAATCTTTATGCAAGATATATAAAATCATTTAGAGAACCAAATATATGGATATGGATATGAAGACAGCACAATAATTTTTTAAAGTATGATCAAGACAAAATGCCACAGCACATGTGTGGAGGTCAGAGAGCAACATTCAGGAACTGTTCTCGGGCTCAACCACGTGGGTCCTGGGAATGAACTGAGGTCACGGGACTTGGCAGCAAGCACTTTTACTCACTGAGCCAACTCACCAGCTCAGATCTACATTGCAGCAGCACCAACTTGGAGGTTAAGCTTCAACATACAAATCTGGACAGACATAAGCAGTCATACCCTAGCATACTGTTAATGAGTACACTTTCTTTCATACAATGGGTAGGTGAGTGTAAAGAAATAGAAATCAAGTTATAATTGCAAAATGTCTCTTCCTATCCCAGCAGTATAACTGCATCCTATATACTAGACTGATTTCTCCAAAATCATGCCAACGGTTTTCCTTGGAGGGCTTCTCCTCCAGGCATCCATCAACAGCATGAAGCAGCACAAACAGAATAAACACACAGAAGAATTATAGTTCAAGAAAATCCAAAAGCAAACTCTGATTTAATGTGACTTTAGCAAGGTTAATGATAAACACACACAGGCCAATGTGCATAAGCATACAATATTCAAGTATCTAAACAAAGCTGGGAATGGTGGCCTATACCTAAGCCCGACACTTAGGAGGCAGAGGCACACAGATCTGTGTGAGTTCAAGGCTAGCCTGGTCTACCCAGGGAGTCCCAGGAACAGCTAGGACTACATAAAGAAACCCTGTCTTGAAATACCAAAAAAGGAACAAAATAAAACCAAATCCTAAAATATTAAAGCTGTATAGACTTGAAAAAATTAGTTAAAAAAATTGAAAACAAATGTAGATCTCTTCTGTGAATATCAAACGGCTACACCAGACAGAAATCTGACCACAAGGCCTCTGCATGGACAATTTCAGAACATTATGAGGAGATATTCGAGGACAGTGCTGTCAAGACGATGTCCTCTCCAGCTGTTTAGAGATGTAACAAGTCTCTCTGCATAGGGAGAGAATAGCCCAGGCTATCTTGAGAGACAACAGTGTGCTGAAGGTACTGGGCATCAATAGCTACTAACTGCTTCACTAATTAGGACTGTGGAACTGGTGAAAGGCAGAAAAGTGGAGCACAGGAGATTCACCTTTATGACATGTTACAGGGAACACTGGAAATGAAGGCTTTTAGTTATTTAAGTGCCTGATTAAGTGATTTCACAGAAAAATACAAATGGCTGGGCCTTTCATCACAACATGGACTTAAGAATCACTCCTGGGCCGGGTGGTGGTGGTGGTGGTGCACGCCTTTAATCCCAGCACTTGGGAGGCAGAGGCAGGCGGATTTCTGAGTTTGAGGCCAGTCTGGGCTACAGAGTGAGTTCCAGGACAGCCAGGGCTACACAGAGAAACCCTGTCTCGAAAAGAAAAAAAGAAAAAAAAAAAAGAATCACTCCTGGATGGTCTGCAGATAGAAATGTTAAAAGTTGATCACAAAAACACGGGCAACATCTTTAGAGCATTATAGGATGTACAGACTGTAGACAAGTGCTAGTCAGAGCCGGGTCTAGAACACAGAAAACCGCAGAGCGGGGATGTACAGGAGAATGAATGTGCAAGAGATCATGCAAAGAGCAAAAGAGGGTCAAGTGTTTAATGTAACTATCATTAAGAAAACTCACAATTTATATAAACCAGAAAACATAAAATAAAAAGGAAAAAGGCAACACGCTAGGGAGGTGTGGCATGAGTGGGAATCCCTCACTGCGACGGTACCCCCTGCAGAGCACGGCTCCCCAGTGTGGCATGAGTGGGAATCCCTCACTGCGACGGTACCCCCTGCAGAGCACGGCTCCCCAGTACCCTCCAATGCTGAGCTGCGGAACTGACAACTTTCCCCCTAAGCAGACTGTGAACGGAAATGCGTGTGGGTCGTCCCCGAGTGATGTTCACAGCAGCAGCTGTGTCAGAAAGAACCTCAAAAAATGAGTATTGCCAGCAAGAAAAAGGAGCCACCTAAATTCATGCATAATGCCAAAACAACCGGATCCCAAAGACTATGTGGTCAAGGATCTGAAGGCGAGGCTTGCCTCGAGCGGCACACATAGGCACACCAGTAAACCAAGCTTTCCTTGTTCCTGGTGTGCAGCAGAAGGCAGATACTTACGGTAAACTTGGCCCGCTCTTCCATAACCTCATAACCTAGAATTGTAGGTGTCGAAGGCCTGTCTTCCCAATTCACTGCATCAGGATACTGTTCTTCAGTGTCTCTCGGTCTAGTAGAATATTCAATGGATGAATCCGTCCCTGTAAATTTAGTCCTGATGAGAGGACTGCCACAGACTGATGAGGTACCGTCCACCTGATCCTGGACGCTCGTCTGCTTAAAACTGCCCACGTTTGAGTCTTCCAACTGGCCTTTGGAAGAGTTTGAGCTTGTTGACACACTGCCAAAAGAAGAGCTCCTCTGATTTCTGTTGTTTGTAAAGCTGGATGCGGAGTTTCCTATTGGCATCGGTACTGGGACGTAAGGGGTGGCCATCGTCTTTGGCCTTGGCAACAAACTTGTACACTTTTGAGTCCAAACACTTAAAGAACAACCACCATGCAGTTCATTGCTTTCTTCTTAGGAATTTCACTATCTAAAAATGAGAAGGGCATATTGAAGGATTAGTCTTCAACCTAGAACTCAATCCAAAAGAAAACAAAGCGCTTTTCTTAATTTGTGACACTCAGTTACTTATGAAGATATATGTCTAACACCATCCTTTAATCTGATTTATCTCTGTGGACTCTTTTTTACATGGAGATGAGAACAAACTTATTTTACATGTCTTTTCATGACCCTCATGATATACATCATCCTTCTTCTTCTTCTTCTTCTTCTTCTTCTTCTTCTTCTTCTTCTTCTTCTTCTTCTTCTTCTTCTTCTTCTGGTCTACTTTCCTTTATCTTTTGCAATATTCACTTTAAATAGACTTAATCCCAACATACATACAAACATATTCCCTGCCCACACCCACCCCAAAAAAAAGGAAGAAGAAGAGAAATTTTGTCATCCTGGTAGTACTGTATGCAACACGGGAACAGAAGGAAAAAGTCATTCATTTTACTTTTTTTATATAATTACTAAAACTCCCAGGGATTTACACAGGCTAATCACAGTCAGTCAGAAGTATAGATTATTACTAAGTAATGCTCTTTTATATTGATTGAGACTTGCAAATGCTATGCACGTATTCTAAATGTCTTTCCTTAAAAACATGTTAATTTTTAGACAGGTCTCACTACCTTACCTAGTTGTTGCCTATGAACTTGCTAAATAGCCCAGGTATGCTTGAACTTTTGATCTTGCTACAGCCTCCAGAGGTGCTGGGTTACACACCTGCACTACCAAGGCAGCAACAACTGTCTTGAAAGTAACATTCTTTAAAGCTTAGAATCAAACATATTTCAAATGCAAACTTGGTAAAGTGAATGAAAAAAAAGGAGGTATCAGGTTCACAGCCAACCAATTTTTTTTTTTTTGCTTTTGATTCTAGATTATTAATTTTCAATAACCCTGGGTCCAAAAGATGGTTGTATTAATAATTTTGTAGGATAAAGAAGTAATGATCTACCATTACGTCGTTAAGTAATAGACTCAGACATTTCAAGTACGGACCAGGAGAAGTGACAGGTCTATTTATATATACACAGCAACAGGGGATCTACCAGCCCAACTTTATTTATGGTACTGTCTCCTGTGGACCTGGGAAGTTTAAACAGGGTGTTTAACCTCACGCGGCCAGTGCAACCTTCCTTACTGTCGAACATTCAAGAAACCTGAGCTACAGATGCACCCCTTGGGAGAATCCCGACCGTCCCCCCTTTCCCCCCCGCACCTCCCCGTAAGAATAGCTGAGCAGGACTGGAGTTCCAGCGCTTGGCCTCTGACATCTGCCACCTGAGGCCCCGGGCTGCCAAGGGCGGCCTGTGTGCGCCCCGGGGACTCCCACCCACGGGAGCGCCGAGCCTGTGGAGGGAGGGCGTGTCGCGTTCTTCGGGGGGGGCGGGCGGGGGCGGGGCGCCTAACCAATGTCCCCAAGAGGATGCTCCCGCGCTCCCCGGGAGGTGACAAGGGTGACAGCCCGGTGGCGGAACGCAGGCCCGGGGGGAACCCGGCAGGGCGACGTGGTCGGCGCGGGCCGCCACCTCCAGTCCTCCCCGGGCGAGCGGAGCGCAGGTCCGGCGCGGCCAGGGGTGCGGCGGGGTCCAGGCTCCCGCCCTCCGCGTCCCCGCAGCCTCCCGCGCGCCCGCGCGCCCGCCCGCCCGCCGTCCAGGCGGCAGGTGTCCCCGCGTCCTACCTAGGGACCCCACGCCGTCAGGTGGACGGAGGCGGCTCCGCTTCGACTGCGGCGGGTCGCGTCCTGCCCCGGGCGCTCGGACTCCTCGCGTGACCCTGCGCCCGAGACTCGGTGCCTAGGCACGGCCGCCCAAGCCAGGTTCCCGGGAACCGGAGGGAAGGAAGGGATGGCCTCCAGTGGGAGGGGGAGGGATGTCGCTCCAGGAAGTGACGTCACATCGCGGTGCCGCTCCCCCCCACCCTCCGCCAGAGGCGCTCTCTGGACTTGTTGGTCCCTGTCTCTGCGGTGGCCAGAACAAATCTGATATTCCGTACCGGGGAATCGACAGCTTTATATTTTTTTTCACAGATTTTATTACTAAAAGTGTGTTTCTGAGAAGGGGGGGGGGGAGCTACACTATCTAGTTTGCCAAGGAGGTGACGAGAAGACTTCAATTCCCAGAAGGCACTTTGGGGGAGCCTACGTTCAGGCTCGAGCTTTGCATCATGGGACTTGTAGTTCTCACTGGTTTGGGGGCGCTAGAAGGTTAGTCATTTTTCCATAATTAGTATTTCTTTGATGGATTGGAAACTGATTTGAAGATTAGGCAGACAGAACACCATTTTCTTGCATATTCGTCCCTGTAATTTAGGACTACGGTAAAGATTCCTGAATTTCTTAGTAATTTATCCCAAGTGAAAACAGTATTAGGCTGCTCATTTGAAAAACTATGTTTCTGCAACACTATTATTTAATGGTTATATATCAAAGTTTGCAGAACCATTTATCAGTACAATTGGGTTGTCTTATTTAAAGATTATTCCATGATTTTTAGGGCTTTGGAGCAATACCTAGAAGGGGAAAGTTGAGGGTGGTGATTCCAAAATGATAATATAATTTCTGACATAGGTGTAGCTTTTATTGGAGAAATAAGTATGAGTGGAAAAGAATTCTTTGAAATCATAAAGGTAGTTTTCAGGATGAAATTGGCAATTTTGTCCTTTAGTGATATCATTGAATAAAGGGAAGAAAAAGTAAGGCAAAGAAAAATGAACCTTGGAATATTTTCCTTAATACGGATAGGGCCACAGGGGCTAAAATGTTTAAGAAATAAAAAAGAAAGAAAAATGTTTAAGAAATAAGAGTGTATAGGTACCATAATTTGAAGAAAGATGAAGATCTTGTAAAGGTTGTTGGAATTGTTCAAGGATAATTTTTTTTTTTTTACAGATTACTGAATAGAGCATGACAGGATATACATATATACATATACACACGTATACATATATACATATGTATATATTGCATATTTTCTGGTATTGATAAATGGTTAGATTTTACTTTCAGGAAATAGCTAAACATGTTTAGTAATCAAGGAAGAGCATTCTGTGTGTTGTCAGATAAGAGCTACTACATTATCATAATCTATATATACTGGCCAATTCCTACTCACAGAACTTTTAGTTTACACTGTGTACAGTGATCCACAATAGAACTGTACTGTTTGCACAACTTACAGATAAGATTATTTTTCTGAGTTTTGTATACACACACACACACATTGTATGTGTATTTATGTATATACAATAAGAGGGCATTTGAGCTCACCTGGGGTATCGTTAAGTAAGTTGTATTGCTTTTAGCAGCTTGAGGTGATAGTGGGGTGAGAGAGAAGATGTAAGAACTACAGGAGAAAGGAAGTATTTGACATGGGAAGATTATTCCCCCCTCCTAAGGAATTGGCTTCTCTGGTGGCTAGGTTTGCATGCCTGTTTATACACATTTTCATTAAACTGGGTTTTTTTCCAAGTAGCATATTTGATCTAACTTGTGTCCAACAGGCACTCCTTCCAAAGAATTAAAATGGAGATGTGGCTGAGCAAAGGCATATGACTGTTGTCACGGAAACTAATGTCCTAGGCGTGCCTGTGGTGAGAAGTCCACAGAGCCCCCTGCTAATTTCTCTAAGATTGATCCGTTCTTTCTTCCCTCCTGACTTCCCTCAGATCTGTGAAATAACCTAATGAGTTTTTCATTATATCAGCTTTTTGCTTAAATATGGTCAAAGATCGTGTTTTAGTGTAAAACCAAAAGTGCAAGTAACGTAGGCAAACTGAAAATGAGCAGCAAACACCGACAAAAGTCTTACAATTATTTAAATTGGGATGAGGAGATGGCTCTCTGGGTAAAGCACTTGCTGGGCAAGAGTGAAGATCAGAGTTCAGTTCCCCAGTACCCACAAACAACCGCCAGGAGTGGGCGTGTGGGCACACACACGCCTGCGCATACACACATAGATGTTTAATCCCAGTTCTTGGGAGGTGGACCCAGGATCTCGCAAGCAAACTGGCTCCTAGACTAGCTGAACTAGTTCCAGGTTCAGTGACAGACCTTGCCTCAGAAAGTAAAGAGCAATTAAGGATGATACCTGCCCAGTCTGCATACAAGCATGCAAGCATCTTCATGTACTACATACGTGTGAACACTCATGCAAGCATATACACCACACATAAACATATACAGAATAATAAAGTGTGGTAGTTCATAAGAGAACATTATTAGTTTATCACTTCGATAACTGTATAGAAATATGATATTTATAATATATGAAAACAATTCCTTGTTACATCCCCTCTTCACTTCAGTCATCCATCGGACTCCTGACAGCCTCTGTTTGAGGGCTAACA
>NW_022196899.1:6150719-6161056 GCF_008632895.1 Mastomys coucha
TGAAGATCTTCTGAACCTGGAGACTTTGGCACCTGAACTTTCTTTGTAGTTAATCCAGAGACTTTTTTCACTTTCCCCTTGTTTGTTCTCAGTAAAGTGGAGCCTTGATTGGGATGCAACTTGGCTTCGCATTTTCTCTTGCATTTCAAACCCTCTCTTTCAGGTCCTTTATTCCCTCCTAACTGAGGAGAACCCTGTTCATGAAACTGCCCGCAGTTTCAATTCCTCAGTAATTTATAATTAAAAACAAACATGAAATAACCCCATGTATTAGTCAGGGTTCTTTAGAGTCACAGAGTTTATGGTAGTCTCTATATAGTAAAGGAATTTGTTGATGACTTACAGTCTGTAGTCCAACTCCCAACAATGGTCATCAGCAGCTGTGAATGGAAGTCCAAGGATCTACCAGTTGCTCAGTCCCACAAGGCAAGCAGGCTAAGCAGAGCAGAGAGCCTTCCTTCTTCCAATGTCCTTATATAGGTCTCCAGCAAAAGGTGTGGCCCAGATTAAAACTGTATGCCACCACACCTTTAATCCCAGATGACTTTGAACTCAGAGGTCTTCCTGTCTTAATCTTCTGGGATTCATAGCCACTATGCCTCAAGATCTCTGTGCCAAGATCCATGTCAGAAACTTGTGTCTCTAGCCTCCAGATTAGGGCCACAGGTGAGCCTTCTGATTCTGGATTGTAGTTCACTCCAGATATAGTCAGGTTGATAACCAGGAATAGCCACTACACCTCATAGAGGGTGTTCCTATAATCTTGCTCTTTAGCATCTGTGCTCAAGTGTTGCATTTTCTCCCTGTCATGACCTTGTGAGTCTAGAGGAAGACCCGCAGGTGATCTAGTTCCTGAGCACTGGGAGGTCAGCAAAACCGCAGCCTGGCAACCTGACGCCTGAATGCCTGGTCACGGATGTGCGACCTCTCCAGCTTCCTACATTCTGAACAAGAGTCATTTGAGATGTGTGCAAGGCGCAGAGATGACTACTGCCGTTGATTATTTGTCTTGCGGTGTGGAAATCCCCAGATTCAGAGAGTCTGAATATGAGTGTGATCCATGAGGAGAAGCCTCGGTTCTGCTGAGAGGGATCCCGACTTCTTTCTTGAACTCTGAGAGCCAATTCATACTTCCTCCTTCTCCCTGGTGCAGCTACACTCATTCCTTTTCTAGCTGTCTTTGATGTTCTTTCTGCTACAGTTTCATCTAGCATCTGACACTTGGGGAATTTCCATGGACTTTATGTGAGGAAGTCTGCATGGGTTAGCAGGGATTGTTAAAGGACGGAGGGCTGGCCTCTCTGCACATAGTAAAAAAGCTTGGGAGTGGACACAGCACAGTGTGGGGTGTGGAGGGTTAGGGGACAGCCTGATGAAACTGAAAGGTGTTTGGGGGGTGAAACTAGACACAGAGACAAGCTTCTGATTGTCTTTTAGACTACATTGATTATGACTTCATCAGTAATGCCTTCCTGTTCACTCTATGGAATGAAGGAAGCCACCCTCTATTAGCCTTTTGTTCTTGGCTCGTGAATGGAAACAGACCTTATAACATCCGTGCTTACACAATCTTCCTCAGGGACCGGGTTATGCATTAGGTATCTATCTGCCCACAGCTCCTAACACCAAATAAGGTATCCCATAATTACAGTTTTTTTTTTAATGGCTGGCCTTTTACACATACTTACATTTCCAAGATCATTTTAGTTTCTAATTCTAATTTGCAAAAAAGAAAAATACTTTTCAGAGACCTGTAAGCTCCTTCATGAAGTCTACATTACCCACACAACAATCAGTTAACTAAATCAATCAATCTGGGGACCTGCCATAGAAAAATGTGCCTAAAAGTCCATTGTAGCAACCATTTACTGCTCTGAGCTCTCATGTTTTTTTCTCTTTATATGATTTGACAACGTTTTTTGCCTGTGATTTTTCTGTCTCCCTACATCGATGCCCACATTCCTTTTGACAACCCCCTGGGTGGGATGTCAACTCCTGTCTTATCAGATGAGATTATCTCTGTGTCTGCCGTTCTGGACAGAATGGAAACACCTAGAGGCCAAGAAAGGTGGGGTTTTCTTCTCCTTTGCTCAACAGAACCTCTGGCTAAGTTTGGTAGGGCCAAGTTGAGCAAATACATGAATGAAAAATGAGCGAATTAAATTTTAATGTTTTTGTTTTTTCTTTCTGGTTAGCAATTCCAACGCCCACACCTCTTCAGTGGAATTTTGTTTTGCAGAAACATACAATGAAGCTGTAAGAACAAAAGCAGAGCGACTGTGCTTGAGGAGGGTGAATGCCAGTGATTCCTGAGAGCAATCTGTAAGCCACCGGATGGGCCAGGAGATATGCAAGTTCTCCTTCAGATCTCACACTTGGAACTTACATAAAATGATCACCATAGTGTAGTTAGTAGCACAAAGGTCCGTGAGAAGCCGTGGGAGAGCAAAAATAAATGGAAACAAACCAGGAAGCCAAATTTAAGCACACCGACGAATCAGATGGCATAGTACGCTTAAGGCTTTGTCTTAGGTTGGTTTAAGTAACGAAACCTCTACGTTCCTCTGAATGTCAGCGTTTTTAGCCTCTTAGTTTGTAAGACCATCCTGCCTGGTGGAAGGGAGGGCGGCCTGGCTGTCAGCGCTGAGACTGTTGCTCATCCCCTGGAGGGGTCTGATGCCTTCGCTGGGAGGCTTTCCTTAGGTCCTCTCTTGCTTTTCTGCGTACAATGTGGGGCAGCACTCACCCTCTGCACAACTATTCCGAGAGCCGGAATGATTATGCTTTCAGAGGGCTTAGGACTGACAGAAGGAACACTAGCTCCTCCTGCCATTTCTAGAGTCTCGAGGCCGTTCTGCTTAAAATGTGTCAACAGTAGCTGTAATAATGTACTTAGATGCGTGCGGAAAGAACAGTGGTTGGAAACCTCTACAGAGAACGGCTGGATTAGCTTCATGTACATTCGTGAGTATTTTGTGTTTTCTCTGTTGACTTCTAGTTACGTCTCTCTCCTCTCTCCCTGCTTTATTGAGATATAGCGGACAAACTATATAAATTTGAAGTAGGTAATGTGATGATTTGATATGTATGTGTTAGGAACTGGTTTCCTTAATAAAGCTAGTGAACACATTGCATTAATTTCCTTAATTATCATAATAATTTCTTAGACAGCATTGTTACTGGAGGTGGTATTTTACAGACCTGTGTGTGAGTGAGGGTGCATGCTTGTGTGTGTGCGCATGCGTGCGTGTGGGGTGTGTGTGTGTGAGTGTGTGTCTGTATGTGTGTGTGTGTGAGTGTATCTGTATGTGTGTGTGTGTTTGTGTGTGCATGCGTGCGTGTGGGGTGTGTGTGTGTGTGTGTGTGTGTGTGTGTGTGTGTTTGGGTGAGCCTGTTAACCTACTGGTGCTCACCCCTGGCTCTGTCTCCACTCTGCATTCTCAGATTCCCATTCTACCATGCTTTCCAATCTCTTCAGGAATTGGAGTTAGAGACTGACTTTCCTACACTACACTGGACAGACATAGGACTGAGGTTGAAATCTGAAGGTTGAAAATTAACTCAGCTTAGTTACAGGAGTTATATAATCTACATACTAAAAACAAAATGGATCTTGCTTCTCTTTTCTTTTTCATGACCCATTAGTCAGTTCTAACATGATTTATGCATCCCAGCTATGGTCCCTACAGTGCTCTGCCATTCAGTGCCTGCTCTGTCCTCAGCTATTCGCTTTTATCTTGACTTAGTCTCTGGCATTTGTTGAATGGTACTTCTTTCTTTTTCCTTGTTGAAAGACTAAATGAACCAGGAAAATTGGAAGACCAAGAAGTGGTTGACCAGGTGACAGTACTTTTACAGTAGAGTTTAGGGGTCTAGGTAGAGAACTAGGTCAGGCAGGGGTCGGGCAAAGGTGATCATGCACACATTGCTTAAAATGTGTTCCAATGTGGCTACAGTTCAAAGGAAGGCTTGAGGACTTGATATTTGGTGTGTGTGTGTGTGTGTGTGTGTGTGTGTGTGTGTGAGAGAGAGAGAGAGAGACAGAGACAGAGACAGAGACAGAGACAGAGACAGAGGAGGTCTCCCACGCTAGCCTCAAACTTCATACCCTCCTGCTTTAATCTCCCAAGGGCCAGGTTTATAGGCATTTGTCACAGTGTCTGAATTTTCATCTGAGCATATAAAATGATCCCAGATCTGTGAGGAACCACATCTTGCTATATTTGTTGAGTGCTTGCCATATGCAGCAGTCATTGCTCTAAGCCTAGAGGGATTCACTAACAAGATATGCAAGGCCCTGTGCTCTTGGAAATCATATTCTGGTGGATACCTCTTCAGGGATAGTCAATAGATATATGAAATAAGATTTAAGAATTTAGCTAGACTCATATTTTTTGAAGATAATAAAACACAGTAATATAGTAATTATGGCGGAGGTAGTGAAAGAGTTCTTTATTGGAGTTCCAACTCAAGCCTTCCTGACAAAAAAAAAAGTCCTGAACTGCTGAGATTTTAAGTCTATAAGAAAACAAATGCAAAAATCTAAAGGTCGAGCCTTCAGGAAAACAGTCACACATTTCCTAGGAGAACAAAGGAAGCAAATTAGCAAAGCTTCTATTTTCCTTCTCAGTTCCATTTCCATTTCTGAAGATGACACGTGTGCCCCTCATCACAAATGTGGTCTGCATGCCCCCTAAGACCTGGGTGGCTTTTTTTTTTTTTTTTAACATTAATACCTGCTGCTTCTAAATCCTCATTACTTGTTAAGGAATCCCCATTGCATGTGAAGTTTCCTTTTCTGGAGTATTTTCAGCATCCCTGGGGGTGCATTCAATGCTCCCAGGAACCTGTCCTGGTTATTGCTCCCTGCCACTGTTGTTGGATGAGCTGCTGTCTCTGTGTTTGCTGCTGCCTGAGTCGCGCTTGCCTCGACAGTTCTACAGTAAGTAGTCTTGGCCCTAACTGAAATTAGAAATTGCAGTTGTCTCTTGACTTCAACCCTGATGAGGGTGCAAGCTGGAGCCCTGCCAACGATGCTGCTAGACCCCACTGATGAGGGAGATCCATGGAGCCGTGGGCGGTGGATAAGTATGCAGACGCTTCATTCTCTTCAGCCTGGAGTCCTGAAGCATTGCAGAGTAGTGAGTCCAGCGTTTCAGTTTTGATTTCAGGGGGAGCTGCATGGCACGTGGGTGGCTCATGTGAAAAGGTCTTGTAAAAACCTCTATGTGGGCCTTAATGGGTGCCGCTCTCTGAATCTCTTTGTGTCTAGGGCATTGCTGCCCTATGACTCACAAGAGGTCTGAGCCCACGGGCCAAACATCCCAGAGACCATATTAAGGCTCTTAGGCAAGCACTTCGGGTTAGATGAGCCATCGAGGATGCCTGTTTCCTAAGTACCTGGGATATGGAGACTAATGCTTTTGAGGTTTCTCTTAAAGGTTGCTACTGGCTATGTTGTCCCAAGCTTTCTAGAATTTATATGAGCTAGTTAGTATCTTTACAAAAAATATCATTTTTCTTAAATTGGACAGAACTTGCCTCCTAGTGATATGAAGAAACAAGTCAAGAGAAAGACCAAGAGAAGAACCCAAGGCCCAAGGGCACATAGATACGGAAATACAGATTTTAATTGTTGTCTAGAGTAATTTTGAAATGGAGCCAGAACCAGGGTGACGGAGGGAAGCAGGGCGAGTATTTCTAGTGACACCAAGTCACTAGTCACTAGTGAGCCTCAAGTCTACTCTGCTGCTGAAGTTGAAATTGCCTGGGATAAAGCATTTCCTAGTGGTGTGCAAGTTTAATGCTGGCTTTTCTGTTGTTATTAGCTTTACAACACTGAATGCAATATATAACACCTAACCTCTTGGAGGACTTCAAATGTAGCAAGGATCTTATTTTCAGTCATCCAACAAATGTTTACTGAACACCAACGCTTTAATGACTTTGTCATTACAACAAACTTAATAAAAGTATTATCTATGCAGGTGCATGGGCACACTTGTTTATAGACCTATGCAGACAGAAATGCCCACAGATTGGTATAGTATATATATATATATATATATATATATATATATATATATATATACACATATGTATATGTATGTATATACATACATATAGATATTGGTATAACTCCAACTATAGAAATGGGTATAGGCATGGATCCACACATAAGGATATGGAACTAGGGCCAGGAAGATGCCTCAGTGGCTAAAAGCACTTGTTGAGAAACCTGGCGACTTGGACTCCATCCTGGGACCAACAGGGTAGGTGAGATCTTCCAAACACATGCTGTGGTACACACACACACACACACACACACACACACACACACACACCACACCTACACACATACACACACACACACACACACCACACACACATACACACACACACCACACACACATACACACATACACACACACACACACCACACACACCTACACATATACACACATACACACACCACACACACACACACCACACACCTACACACATACACACACATACACACACACACACACACACACACACACACACACACACACACCATATTTAAAAAGCAACATAAGGAAGAGAAAGTTTATTGTAGCTCACAGTTCCAGAGGACAGCCCTTTGTGGTGGGGGAAGTCAGAGCAGCGGGAGTTTGAAGCAGCCAGTCGCTCTCCTCAAGCACAGAGGGATAGATGCCTCTTCCAAGCCTCCTTTCTGGATGTGTACAGTACAGGATCAGCCAGAGGAATGGTGCCACCAACAGTAGGCAGGTCTTCTGTCTTCAGTCAATCAGTCAAGACATTCCACCTCCCCCAGAGGCATGCCCAAAGGCGATTCTAAACTCTAGATTCTGTCAAGCTGACAGTTACCACTAACCATCACAAGTTTGTCTTTTGGGTATGGTGTATAAGTAGCTGAAGCCAGTAATACTTCTTAAAAAATTTTTTTTGTTGTTTTAAACATTTAAAAAAACCATTTCTTTCTTTCTCTCTCCTCTTTCTTTTTTCTTTCTTTCTCTTTTTCTTTTTCTTTCCTTCTCGTTCTTTCTTTCTTTCTTCCTTTGTTTTGGAATTTAATTTCATATTTTAGTTATGAACTTTACATCCTGCTCACTGCCCCCTTCCCAGTCACCTCCTCCTACAATCCTCCCCCCTCCCCCTTCCCTTCTCCCTGACCCAGTGGGGACCCCCTCCCAACTTCAAGTCTCTGTGACGCTAGGTGCTTCCTCTCCTTCTGAGGCCAGACAAGACATCACAGCTAGAAGAATGTATTCCACATACAGGTAACGGCTTTTGGGATAGTTCTCACTCTAGTTGCTCAGGACCTGCATGAAGACCAAGCTGCACATCTGCTACATATGTAAAGGGAGGCCTAGGTCCAGCCTGTGTATGCTCTTTGGTTGATGGTTCATTCTCTGATAACCCCTAGGGTCCAGGTCTAGGTTAGCTGGTTCTCTCTCTTCTTTCTTTTCCTTTCCTTTCCTTTCCTTTCCTTTCCTTTCCTTTCCTTTCCTTTCCTTTCTTTTCTTTCCTTCTTTCCTCCTTTCACTCTTTCTTAGCATGTGTGTGGAGGTCAAAGTACAACTTGTGTGAGTTGATTTATTTTTTCTTTTCTTTCTACCATGTAGGTTAAGGAAAGAAAACTTGGCAGCAAGTATCTTTATCTGCTGGGCCATCCAAATGGCCTCCAGTGAACCCTAAAATTCTTTGAGGGTGCTACCTTGGAGGACTGCCCTAGTCACCGTTTCCCCTTGGGTTCTATAAGAGCCTTTGAAGATACTGAGGGAAAGCCTTAGGCTACTAACAGTTTAACCAACACCTTTTCCCCATCCTGCTGAGGATGACCACCTACTCAACCTGAGATTGCTCTGCCTGTGTTCCCCTCGGGTCATTTCACATGCCTCTCCCAGGTTCTGAAGCAGATAGCACTGGGCAAATGTTAATTACTGAAACAAGTAGGAAAATTTATGGGCTCAACTAGCCAAAAATGCTTCATAGAAGAGTTTTTAGGAATGGGTGAGTTTAAGCCTTAATAGCTCTATTGCACATGTGACATTCATCTGATTGGCCATCTGGATGGAAGATGGCCCCTGGGACTATCCCAGTTGTTTGCATCTCTCTGTATATTCTAGTATCAGAATGACATTCTGTCAGAATGTTCCAACTAAGAATCCTCATGTTCATCTTGGTTTAACTCTTTGTCATTTACCCAATGACACACTATTGACTCTGTCAGAATGGAATATGTCTGCCTTCTTATGTCACTCTGGACCTATCTTGAAGTTTAGAGACTTTAAATCAA
Organism: Mastomys coucha; assembly: GCF_008632895.1. Taxonomy (NCBI): domain Eukaryota; kingdom Metazoa; phylum Chordata; class Mammalia; order Rodentia; family Muridae; genus Mastomys; species Mastomys coucha. The sequence continues at coordinate 6,159,022 of NW_022196899.1, forward strand.
CTTCATCCAGTGTTGTGTGGGGGATGAAGATGGATATCTGAACTAAAATATGGAAGCTGTTAGGAGGGACACAGGCCAAAAATGATTACACAATCAGTGATGTCCTCTCCTAGGAGAGAAAGTGACTTCGTGAAGATGATCAATCATGGGGGAACCATTTAGATCCTAGACAGGGGCAGAAGATGGACGTAGTCCAGTTGGTACATAAAGATGTGCCATGTCTTCAGAAAGTGTGGGATAACTTTGAAGATTCATCCTCAATAAAACTCTCTTGAATTTCATTGGAACTGTGCTCATCTGTAGGCAGGATGATAGGGGAGGAGGTGCATACAACTCCCTGGTGGAGAAATGGTAAAGCCTCACTTACAGCCTTCAGAGAAAATTGTGTTCTATGGCGAAGAATGAAAAGGGACACTACCCCAGCTTGTGTCCAAAGGCTGGCTGAAGGTTTATCTTTTGTGGCCATAACGTTTTAAAGACATCTTTTTTTTTTTTTTTCTGTCCCTCTTTGTAGGTGGGCATCCTCTACTTTTTCGTTGCCCAAATAAAAAGTTGCATCAATTTCCCTTCTTCCTGCTTCCTTGCCTCTTATCAGAAGCAGTCTCTATAAATTGCTTACTAAATATCTTCCAGGATGCCTTCTCTCCCATTTCAATGTAAGTATAAAAGTCCCAAGCTGCTCACACTCAGTTCTTCACGCTGCACAGCCCATCTCCACTCTGCTACTAGAGTGAGAATCTATGTGTGCTACAATTCATTTTCTCAAAATTTATTATTATCCCTGTAACTGACGAGGTGAGATGGGAAGACCTTTATACCCATGAACTTGCTGATGTGGTCCTGCCTCCCTCTCTAGCCTCATTATCCCAATTTCTTTTTCTCTCTCTTTACTCCAGATGAACCATTTACTATACATGCAATATTATCTTTACCTGGTCATACAGTTTCTTCCCTTTCCTTTGGGAAAAAAAATCAATGCATGAAGCTCATATTTGTATTTTTCAAGTATGAAAATTTTGCTTGTGTGTTTGTGTACACATGAGTGTGTGTGCCATAGTACTCCTGTGGTGGTCAATAGACAGTTTTGTGGAGTTGATGATCAACTTCCTTCTTTATGTGTTTTTTTTTTTTGAGGCACTCACGTACCAGGTTTGCACTGAAACTTTTTTGGTCATTGAGCCATCTTGTTGACCCAAAGTTCACATTTAAACCTCTCTGTCTCTTGCTCTCTTACACTCTCTTCAATACTGTTCTGTAACTCCTCTGGCATTTCTTTCTCAATGCTGCTGTTTGTCCTTTGTGTAGATTCTGGCCTTTATCATGAAGTATTAAAATTGTTTCCCATTCAGTCAGTCAGCCTACACTTCTTGAGCACTTTGTATGTGTGCAGAGGCTCTGACTGCATAGAAATGAATACTTTATACTTGTTGGTCTCAGTCAGGAGTTAGGTAGAGAGACAGGCATTTAAGTTAATAAGCATGAAAGCAGTCTGAATACTAAGTTGGATATTGCCATAGAGTATCTGATCAGCAGAGAGAAGTGAGGAACAGTTTTAAAGAGAGTTGGGGTCATGCCAGGTACAGTACTTCTCACCCCGCGTAAGTTATCTTTCAATTTGTTCACCATCAGCAGTATTTACTGAACACATATGGATGTTGTTATCTGTAAGAGAAAGAGTGACCTAAATAGAATCATTGCCTTCATGCTATCCATAGTAAGGTTGGGTGGAGATAGGACCAGGCAGGCACTGACTATAACTGGTAAGCTACACACAACTCACACAGAGGAGGGAAGCCAATCCCGGCCGTGGAGTGTGGACAAGCAGAATATTCCAGGAAGAAACGACATCTAAGGTCAACCTGAAGGACTAGGAGTTACGCAGGTGAAGGGGATCCTCTCTCTCTCTCTGTGTGTGTGTGTGTGTGTGTGTGTGTGTGTGCTCAGTATTTTCCAGTCTGGAAGTGAAAAATAGCATGACAGAATCCGCTGCTTTAGAGGCAATAGATTATGCATAGCCAAATATATATATATATAT
>NW_022196899.1:6161066-6165699 GCF_008632895.1 Mastomys coucha
ATATATATATATAATTTTTTACATACTCTTGACTTTTAAAGTCAAGGGTTCATTTTGTTGATTAGGATTTTGCATAACTTAGAATTCAGTGCCCTCCCACTCTCTCTCTCTCTTTCCTCCCCTTTCGACCTTCCATTCCTCCCTCCAACCTCTCCTCTTTTTTTTCCCTCTCAGCAACAGACATCAAGTGTATACCATGTTTCCCAGGAAGTTCTCCATGTGTTTTTCCTTTTGATAACGTGGAAATCAAGGGCCTGCCTGAATCTTCTGGTTACATGTCTTCTAGACCATTCCAGAGTAGATGAACTTGACCTACAGGTTTGGTTGTGAGCCTCTTATCCACAAATTGTGCATGGAATGTTGAGCTACCTCCATGGACAAATAGTGAGATCTAGACCTTTTATAAGCAGCATAAGGTGGGAGACCTTTGGGAGAAGGAACATTAGATGGAGAAGCTCAGGAAGCTTCCATGAGGTCTATGTACCATTCTGGTACTATCTTTAAGAATCCTATTTTTCAGAACTTTAATTCATTCAAACATCCAGAGACAGATCAGGAACTGTGGCTTCGAGACTGACAGAGACTGGATTTTGAGGATAGAACTCTGGCAATTACTTGAATTTCAGAAGGAAATGTAAACTTAGGAAGGAAAAGTTAACAGAGCCCACCCTGCAGTTTAACCCGTGGGCACGGAGGCTCAGGATAGAGCAAGAGGCAAAGGAGGACGAGCTCATCAAAGGCTCTGAAAGCAAGGGCAAAGGGCTTAAAAAGGAACTTAGAAATGAACTACGTATGGGAGAAGGCAAGACAGGGAGAGGAGGTTGGAGTTGTAGCTCAGTGGCAAACGTTTGCTTATTACTATTAAATCCACTGTGGCGAACTTAATCCCATTGGCCCAAGACACCAAAGAAACCAAAACTCAAAACCACCACCAAGAGAAGGCAAAGAAGGGGAGGAAGTCGGAGCTGTCCTAGCACTTGAGACAGGCTGCTTTGTCTCTGGTGTCCATAGTAAATCAGAAGCGGGAGAGACTGAGAGGAGAGGTGTGTCTTCCGGTGGGGGGCGGAAGCAGGAGAGACTGAGAGGAGACATGTGGTTTCCAGTGTGGGAAGAAGCAGGAGAGACTGAGAGGAGACATGTGGTTTCCAGTGTGGGAGGAAGCAGGAGAGAATGAGAGGAGACATGTGGTTTCCAGTGTGGGAGGAAGCAGGAGAGAATGAGAGGAGACATGTGGTTTCCAGTGTGGGAAGAAGCAGGAGAGACTGAGAGGAGACATGTGGTTTCCAGTGTGGGAGGAAGCAGGAGAGAATGAGAGGAGACATGTGGTTTCCAGTGTGGGAGGAAGCAGGAGAGAATGAGAGGAGACATGTGGTTTCCAGTGGAGGAAGAAGCAGGAAAGACTGAGAGATGTGGCTTCCGGTGGGGGTTGAGGGGAGCTCTCATTACACAGCAGGTGTTACAGCCAGTCATCAGTATCCACATGCATTTCATCCATGATTCAACCAACCTTAGATAAAATATAGTAAAATAGAAAAATCCTTGATGCCCTTCCGAGCTAACTTTGTCCCTCGTTATTATTTTCTAAGCATTGTAGTGTAACAATTGTTTTTTGTTTTTTTGTTTTTTTGTTTGTTTGTTTTTGTTTTTTCGAAACGGGGTTTCTCTGTATAGCCCTGGCTGTCCTGGAACTCACTCTGTAGACCAGGCTGGCCTCGAACTCAGAAATCTGCCTGCCTCTGCCTCCCAAGTGCTGGGCTTAAAGACATGCGCCACCACTGCCCGGCTAACAATTGTTTATTAAACATAAGGAAGAGACGATATAAGGTCTCCAGAAGGATTGTGTAAGGTATATGTAGTTGATGTATTAGTTCCTCGTTATTTTTTGTGGGATGCCAGAGATTAAACCTGCATAATAAGTATAGTAAGTTCTCTATCACTGAGCCCCAGCCCCATTCTTACTGTGCACCAGAAGTTCCGAATAAGGAAAGAAAATCATAGGTGTGTTTGAAAGCGAACACAGATGACTACCACCTTGAGCTCCAGCTCCAAAGCTCACCCTCTTCTCGGCAGATAATGCTTCATTAGGTACTAGGCTACGCTGTTCACCGCGTAGCTCTTTTATTTTGGGGTTGTAGTGTTAATTGTAGTTACTCATCTGTGTGTGACTAACCATGGATACAGTTGACAGTTACAACCCTAATCTTGCTCCTACATCTTGCCTGTCAGCCTCAACTGCTCTGTTTTCCAAAGTCATGGCTGGGGTGGCTTGGAGACTGTGGACTTGGATCCTCCTGGTTTCCTTCACGTGCACACCTACAGATTGATGCCCTCGTAGTGTACCGTGGACCTTAGCTGAGGCTTCTTGGCAGAGCATCCACGTGACCTTTCCTACGCGTAAGCTATAGGGTGGATGGCTTTGATGGTCTCTCATTTTTTTTCTAACTGTCTTTGATGGTACTCTGTGCTAAATACCAGGCATTCATTACTAAGACTAACCCATATCTGAAGAGAAGAGAGTTAGACTTATTTATTTATTTATTTATTTATTGAGAGACAGGGTCTTACTCTGTAGCCATTGTTGGCCTGGAATCAACACTGTAGAGCAAGTTGGACTTGAACTCTGGAATTACAGGTCTGAGCAAACATTCCCAGCTTGAGAATTTAACTCTTGATGGGAGGAATGCAAGAAATCCATCAATGAGATTAAATTCACTACCACGGATTTAATAATACCAATACTAACACTACTAAAAATAACTAACAATTACAAAGTCCTTAAACCCAACCAACTTCTCTATGAACTTCACTTATGCCGGCTATTTCTATCTTCACAGTGGCCTTCTATTACATTCACGTCCCGCTTGAGGAAATCTAAGCAAATTATGTTATTTTCCCCAAACTCATGCAGATTACAGCAACAACCACAGCCATGCCTGCAGCCCTGGCTGTCCTGGAAGTCATTCTGTAGACCGGGCTGGTGGTGAACTCACAGAGGTCCACCTGCCTCTGCCTCCTGAGTACTAGGATTCAAGGTGTGTGCCACCATGCCCAGTGGTGGCTGCAGCTAAACAAAGACCTTCCATGCCGTGCTGTTTACTGTGTGGGGGATATAGTTTTGAAAAGTATATCCTGCTAGAGTAAATGGCTGGTTTGTTCTTTCAAGTTTCCCTCAAACGCTAGCAAAGCTGTTCCTTAAACGAACAATTTCAAATGCCACCCTGCTTCAGACACTGAATGGAGGGTACGCTATTGTGAGAAATCCAGGAAGAGAAATCCAGGTCACCCTGGAGTGGTGCTGGTGCGACCCCATTCTAGATAGCTTCTGCTTGGAGAGGCTTCAGTCCTGTATTCTGCATTGTTTACTAAGAGTGTGGAGGCTTCACTCCTTTTGCTTAGCCTTCTTAAATTAGCATATAAAGTAATGGAGTTTAGGATAGCATCTTGCTTTGGTCTTATTTGTCCTCCTCCACCAGTTTCCTCCCGTATCCCTCTGTTGGTCCCTTTCCTTTCTATAATACTTCTGCTTTCATGAGAGCATGACCATCTCCTAAGAAGTGAGTTTGCTAACAGTTTTCCTTTCTCTTACACACACACACACCAAACACACACACACACACACACACACACACACACACACACACTCACACCACATAGAACTTAGAGTTTCCCCCATTTTCTTAAACTGGTTTTATTTCCCTGCTATTTATTTTAAAAGATCTTTAAAGGAACCATATACTCTTCTCCATGGCAAAAAACTTTGTTAGAGCCATTTACATGATAGACTATAAGAAGAGTGCCTACTGGCAAAATTTAGCAAGACATTCTGGAAAAAAAAAACCAATTGGGCAATACAGTAAAACGTATTAATATTGCATCCCAACCACACAGAGTGATTACTGAACTATATATATATTATTGTACGTAGGTACATCTGAGATATTAGATTATTGTTACTGTTATTGTTTTGTGGTACTGGGTATCAAACCAGGGCCGGGTGTGTCCTAGAAAAGCACTTAACCACAGTGTTGCAACCATAGCTCTGGCTCTTGATCTACTTCGAAGACTGTTTTGGGAAAAGGCCTCAAGAACTCTCCCAGGCTGTCTTGAAAGTCAACTTTGTCAGCCCTCCAAGTACCTGGCCAGCAGGTACCAGACCAAACTTGTTAAGTTTTTTCTTTTTACCTCAGCAAGTGCCACACACACTTTGCGTGACAGCAGTTTATGAGGCAAAAGCTTCCAGGAAGCCGTCTCCTGCAACCCCTAACTCAGAGCTAGCCCAGATATGTCCTTGCTATAGTCTCGCGTGCTAGGTGTCCCCCAAGATAAACATTGCGCTCTGACCTCCACCAATGTTCCAACATCCTAGCCAAACCCTGGCTTGGAATTTCTTTCAGGCAATGTTACACACTCAGACTAATTGCCTCCGGCATTGTTAGAGAGTTAATGGGGGGGGGGGTAAGGCCTTGACTAGCCCAAAAGATAAACATAGTGGGCCTTTATTAAGGATGGACAGGACCTTGAGCCGAGTGTGTGTGTGAGACAGTGTGCAGTAGTCAGCATTTGAGATTCGGGATTCGAACCTCTATCCTCCTGGCTGGCTCATCCGCCCCCTGGCCCCCTGCCCCCCCTCCTC
>NW_022196899.1:6165973-6169419 GCF_008632895.1 Mastomys coucha
TCCGGGAGATGGCTGCTGTTTTAGACCCAGGGTGTTTTAGATGACCTCAGATGTACTTTGACTGCTGAGCTGCCAGGTTTTTCATTTCTCTTTTGTCATGACTGTAAAAATCTGATGCCATTTTTGAGAAATATATTCAGATCCTGCACTTCCATGTGTCGCATCTGTTATTTTTTCTTCACCGACACCTTGCCAACCTTTACCGGAACGCTGTTTTCCCCGTGGGTTGAGGGAGGCCCAGACTGACCAGCCCTCGGTGAGCAAGTATTATTCATAGACATTCACTGAGAATTTCAAATGTCCAGATTAAAATACGCAAGAGATGTTATATTTAACATGAGTTTACAATTCTTGGGTCAAAAATCTCTGATCTCTCCAGCACTCCCAGCTTCAGAACTGATTGGACCTTAAAACTAAAAACTCCAAAGGTCTACTGAATTATATTTTTCTTCATATCTTATTTAATTTCAGGAAAGCATCATCATATTTGAATATACATATACCTTATAAAGTGAGTTATGAACATGTGTCAAGAATCAAGACCATTACATTTCCTTCTTGGATGAAACTATTACAAAGGTACCCATACAACATTTTCTAGTTTTATTTAAAAAAACAACAAACCTCACTACTTGAATATAAGAATGAATTTGCAACTTGGTGAGAATGTGCTGGAACTGAGGTGGGAGTGACCACTCATGGGTAGCCCTTCCTCCCTTCGCCACTGGCATCTGAAGCCCGGCCAAAAGAACCTGCTGAATGTTCTGCGTCTGTCTTCCCTCCCGTGCTTCTCGTTTCTTCATCTTGCCTCTTCAAGTTTTATTTGTAACTATTGACATTCCTGGGTTGCCAGCTCCATCAATTCTCAACTTGGATTGCCCAAAGTGGGTTTTTCAATATATTGACTCAGCTAAAATGATTTGAGCCAAAAATGATTAATAATCAGATAGCACGGAGAAACAATGGTATTCAGAGAGCACTTGTGTGTGTGCTCTCTGTGTGTGTGTGTGTGTGACAAGTTTCTCAAGGGTCAAACATAGAAGTAAAGTAGCAAATTAGCTCACAGCTGGCCCTCTCTGCCTTATGTTGGACGTTGTGTGTCTGTTGTTGCCTGTGACTGGCTAAAGCTCAACTGTTATACTCCAAAGGTTGGCTAAAGTTTGGGATGCTGGAATTGAAAGCTTGGAGATAGCCTCAGGTCATGGCCCCTTGCTTATTTAACACAGCAGGCTATGTTCGGTATGTAGAAAGGCGAGGTTTCTTACTCCTGACTTACTCCTTGTGTCTCAGTGTTTTTGTTTCCACTTTTGACTATTCCTGTAGTAGTTTCATAATGTTCAGGTAATTTTGTTTAGTTAACATAAAGAAATTTGGAAAGGTACATTTACCTCTTCTTTCTGGATGCAAGTGCCTCGCTTTTGATATTTTAAAACCACTAAAACCAAATTTCTTTTTGTCCCCATATGGAAAATAGATTTAGAAATGAAGAATTGACACAGTACAACCTAGGAGATCATCTGAAATATGTTAATTCACCAATCAAAAAAATGGCCTTGAGCTGGAGAGATGGCTTAGCAGTTCAGAGCACTTCCTGTTCCTGAGGAAGTCCTGGGTTTCGTTTCCAGCACCCACATGGTGGCTCCAAACTGTCCAGAACAGTAGATGATTCCCTCTTCTGGCGAGCAAAGGAGGCATGTGCATGGTGCACATCCATACCTGTAAACATTTGTACTCATAAAATACATCCTTTTTAAAAGGACGGTGTCAGAAGGATGCTGGGCATGAATGAAGTACTAGCTGATCAACAGGCTGAGGTAAGAGGAACCCGAAGCATAAAGAGGGTGAGTTGGTGAGCAGGGGGAGGCAGGGAGGGGAGGGAAAAGTTTTTTTTTTTTTTCCAGGAGGGGAAACTGGGAAAGGAGATATCATTTGAAATGTAAATAAAGAAACTAATTGGGCTGGCGAGATGGCTCAGCGGTTAAGAGCACTGACTGCTCTTCTGGAGGTCCTGAGTTCAAATCCCAGCAACTACATGGTGGCTCACAACCCTCCGTGATGAGATCTGACGCTGGAGCGAGCGGGGCCGGAGCGAGCCCAGCAGCCATACACATGATGGCTCGGCCACCTGTACAGCTACAGTGTACTCATACACATAAAATAAATAAAAATTAATCTAAAAAAAAAAAAAGAAACTAATTAAAAATAAGAGTTCTGGATGAGCTTGGGCAACATAGTGATTCACCATTTGAAAAACAGAAAAGAAATAAAACCAAAAGGATTTAACCTGTTGCAAAGCAAAAAGTACGTACTCATACAAAACATCGGTTTATTTATTTACTTAAACTTTTTTAAAAAAAAATCCATCCTATACTATGTCTTTCTCTACCTTCGAGGCCATTGACTATGATGAATGTGCCAATGAATGGTTAGTATTCACAGCTCTTGGTGGGGACAAAGTAGTAAGCAAATGTCTGTTCAGTGAGAGAAGAAAAGGATGGGGGGGTGATAGAGGGATGGAGGGAGGGATGGAGTGGATGGAAGAGAAGTAGACAGAGGGAGGGATGTAAAGAGGGAGGAATAAGACCTCAGAGAGAGGGAAAGTTCAAATACCAACCAGCAGAATTGTTGACCATATACAGAGACTCTCTCTCCCTCTCCCTTTCCCTCTTTCCCTCCCTCCATCCCTTCCTCCATCCCTTCTTCCCTCCCTCCCTCCCTCTCTCTCTCTCTCTCTCTCTCTCTCTCTCTCTCTCTCTCTCTCTGAGGTATTGGCTTAAACGACAATAGGAGAACAGAAAACATGTTTACTAGGTTGTTGTCTTTTTGTTAACTTGTGCACTGCATCCATTTCTATCCTTTCTTCTCACCCTACCTTCAGAGTTAAAGTTTATTTCCAGTAGTCAGTGATGTGCGAACATTGCTAAAATCTCCGTGCGTAACCATAAAAATGAGAGCTTGTTTAATCCTGTAATCTTTAATTCTGATACTTGCCAAGGGATGCAGTTTCAGAGTGGAGTTGGATTTTGCTTTTCTTTTAGACAGGCTCTTATTCTGGAGCAGAGGCTGATTTGAACGCACGTGCTACGATCACCAGCATGTGGCACCATCTTTGTTGGGGAGAGACTTTCTTACCAGAGAGGTACAAAGGGAAAATAGATGTTACGTGTAGCAAAGAAGACAGTTTGTGAGATGGAATGACATGCAATAGTGGAATAACAGTGTGCTTTCGAACAATACCAGACACCTTGTATTGTCTTAGGTAATCTTTGAAACAACTGTCCCAACACTGTCCTCATTCTGATTTTACCGAATCTTCTTTAAAGATGTCCTTTGTGAGCCAGGTGGTGGTGGCACACGCCTTTAATCCCAGCTCTTGGAAGGCAGAGACAGGCGGATTTCTGAGTTGGAGGCCAGCCAGGGCTATACAGAGAAACCCTGTCTCGAAA